>NC_058133.1:451840806-451996484 GCF_016433145.1 Gracilinanus agilis
CTAATTTTAACCATTTGTTCATCTATTTCTTTTATCCCCAAATTCCTGAAAAAATTTAGAAGTTGTTTATTTTTACAGGTCCAACAAAGAAAAAAGGACTAACCTTTTTTTTTTTTTTTGCCGGACCTCACAGGGAATTGTAAAAGTAAAATTTGGAAAATGCCATCTAAAAGTGTATATATTTCTATGGACATGGGAAATGTATCAAAACTACATTTCCCGTGATCCAACATGGTCCAACTGGTTTCCGTTTCCAGGTTTTTGGGCTTGGGAAGGCCTACGTCTTGACCCAGGGGAGGGTTTAAATCTCCTGGGTTAGGAGGGAGTGACCTCTTTGCCAGTAGGCGCTTGGCCAGCAGACTCGAGACAGAAATGGAGGCAGCAGTTTTGAATGCTTACAAGCGCGTGGTCTAATAACTTATCTATCAGCATGGCTTTAATTAAAATACTAATATATATTATTATACAAGCCTTTATCATTTTTAATATTTATAGTTTAGAGAGCTAACTAGCAAATCAAGTTATCTTTCCTCTTTGTGGGGAGGGGCTTCTTGGACATAACAGTTTTAGGGCTTACCAGACCTTATCTATCCTTATTTGATCTCCTCTAGACAGAGAAGTTTGAATTCTTGGGTTTAAGGAAAAGGAAGAAGGAAAATCCCAGGACCCTTCCTTCACCTAATGTGCTGAGACTCAGGAGGTTGATAGGATCTTAGGGCAAGGGCTCCAGCCTGGAGGGAGTACTTTGCTATCACAGCTATGCAAGGCTCAGAGCTCTCACCACAGCTAGCAGGTGTATAAAGGGAACCCCTTCCTCCTAGTATCATGAACTTTCTGCTCTTTCAAGCCAGCCCATTAGCTACCCTAAACTAGGGGTTACAGGTCTGGGTCAGAGAGACTTTGACTGGTTCCTGAGGCGTAGTAGACCAATGCAGAAGGAAAGGATGTGACATGGAGAAGGAAGACTATAAAAATGAGTCTGTAGAAGAAGCTGGGTACTTTTTCTCTGGAGATTTTTGGCTGGGAGTGTGTCTGCAAATTCAGCATTGGTGGCTTAGACAGAAGACATTCTTGTGGGCTGGTAAGATTAAGGTGGCAGGCCAGGAAATGTTTTTTTTTCTATTTCCTTCTCTCCTTATTTCTTATATATTAAAATTAAATAAATAAACAGAGGAGCAAGAATATAGCCAATGGGGGTGGGGAGAAGGGGGAAATATGAGTAAACAACAGACAAAGAAAAAAGAAATTATAATCAAAATATAAAATCAATATAAAAAGCTTTATAATTATAAAGCTTCTATCCAGGTAATGAACAAAGAACAAGTGGAACAGAGGAAGACCAAAGAACACCAAGAAAATACTCAGAAACTCCAGCAAATCAGACATAGGCTTTAGAAGACTCAAAACACAATTCAAAAGACAATTAAGAGAGGATGAAGACAATTGGGGGGAAAAAAACTTAAAAAGCAAAATATGTCATTTAGAAACAGAGGCATGTGAACTAAAACAAGAAAATGGTTTCTTGAAAGTCAGAATTGACCAGCTTGAAAACTAGGCAAAGAAAGTCAAAGATGACCTATAAAGAAAAGCAGATCAAAAGGAAAAGGGTGATCAAGAAGCCAGGGATGAAATTCAGTCCTTAAAAATTAGAATCCAACAACTAGAAGCAAATGACTTCACAAGGCAGAGAGAGTCTATAAAATAAAATCAACAGAATTAAGAAAATGAGGAAAATAGGAAACACTTCATTGATAAAACAACAAACCTAGAAAATAGATCTAGGAGAGACAATTTAAGAATTATTGGACTACTGGAAAATCATGAAAAAAGGAAAAGCCTGGACATCATTCTCAGTAAATTATCCAATAAGCCTGTCCTGATATTCTTGAACAAGAGGGTAGAGATTAAAAGAACCCACAGATTACCTCCTGCATTAAATTCCCAATTGATGAACCCCAAGGATGTTATAGCCAAATTCAAGAACTTCCAGACTAAGGAAAAGATACTATACGCTGCTAAAAAGAAGCCATTCAGATATCATGGAGCCACAATTAAGATAATCCAGGACCTGGCTGCATCCACACTGGAGGACCAGAAGGCATGGAATATAATATTCTGGAAAGCACAAGGGAACTGGGTTTATAACCACAAATCAATTACACAGAAAAATTGACTATATTCTTGCAGGGGAAAATATGGTCATTCAATAAAATAGAAGACTTCCAAGCACTAATAAAGAAAAGACCTGACTTAAACAGAAAATGTGATGCTCAAACACAGAACTCAAGAGAATCACCAAAAGGTAATTAAGAAGGGGGAAAAATTAAGGAACTCAATAAGTTCAAATGATTTGTATTCCTTTGAGAAAAGATGATATTGGTAACTCTTAAAAATTGTTATTATCATCAGGGTAACTAGAAAAAGTATAATTAGAGGGTAGAGTGACAAACTATATAGGATGATATGTCAAAAATATATACATATATATATATAAAACTAGGGGTAAAAAAGGATAATACTAACAGAGATGAGAAAAGAGATAAAATGGGGTAAATGTATATTTCATAAAGTGCATGGGAGAGGCAGGGAGAATACCAATACAATGGAAGGGTAGGTTGGAGGCAAGTAATACTTAAATTTTATGTGCATTGGAATTGATTCAGAGGGAAGAGCAATCAGATCCATTGGGGCAGAGAATTGTGTCGTATCCTATAGAGAAGTGGAGGGGCAATAAATGGGCTAGTGGTAGGGGAGAATACAAGTGAGAGAGAGGTTGGGGCATCATTTAAAAGGCACTATAGTTAGAGAGGAATAAATAAGAGGGGAGGGATTAAGAGGGGGGGTAACATTAGGGAGGGGAAAGTGGGGGAGACTGACTAAAAGCAAAGTAAGTGGTGGGGAGTTGGAATAAGGCATAAGATTAGTGGAAAGATAAGGGGGTAGGGGAGGGCAGGTTATATGAGACTGTGAATGTCAAACAGGGATTTACACTTGATTCTGGGAGTGGTAGGGAGCCACTGTTTATTGAATATGTATATGAGGGTGACATGACTTCCATAATTTACATTCTATGGAAAAACTGATAGGGAAAGAAAATGTCCATTGATACATAAATACAAAGTGATTTGGAGAAAGGAAGTACTAGTAGTTATGTTTTGGACAATTTGGCTTAAGAGGCCCCTTCCAACTGAGATCTTGTGCTTCCAAAAGGCTTTCAATGATCCTAGCAAAAAAGCCTCTGTCCATCCTAGCTAATTTTGGAGAGGCTTATCAAAAGGTTGGCTACTATTTTTTTTTGACATAGAAACTCAGAGATCCTATTAATATGTGAAGAAAGTTCAGTTGAAATTTGCATTGATAGAGAGAGTACTCACACTGATGAAATCAAAGAATCTGGAAGTATTAAAGATCATCCTCTTGTCATCAACAAAAAATATTTTTAAAAATAAAATAAAATTGACTTAATATACATATATCTTATTTGACAAGAAAACCAAAAGAAAAACTATTTTTAATTATATTCAACTAACTATTCCTGATATAATTTACTGCTTATTCAACACCATTTGATATAATTTAACACTAATTATGATAATAATAATAGCTCACACACGTGTAATGCTTACTATGTGCTAGACACTATGATAAGTACTTAATAATTATTATCTCTTTTGATTCTCACAACAATCTTAGGTTGAGTTATTATTATCCCTATTTTGCAGATGAGGAAACTGTGACAAATAGAAGTTAAGTGACTTGGCTAATAAGTGTCTTAAGATAAAATCTGAACTTGAGTCTTTCTGATTCTAGGTTCAGCACTCTCTACACTGTAGCACTTAGTTTAGTATGTTAATCATGTGCAAGATGTGTGTGTATATTGCCAAAATTGGTTATATATGTCCACATGGGTCTATCTAGATATGACTAAAAGGAAGCATGAATGGATAAATCCAAAGGCTTGTCTACCTACCCCTTTCCAAAGGAGAACTTGTTTCCTGGCAGAAATGGAAGCAAGAAACTGGGGCCATGAGGATGGCTGCTCTGCTCTCTTCAGAAATGTGGGGTATCATACTAGAATTATATTTATCCATTCCTCTAAATATTGTTCATCTAAGGGAAATATTTTCAAGCTAAGCTACTAATCAGTATATCTTAATAGGGAAGGAGTATCCAAACATAAATATTCAAGACTTTGCCTTTTCACCAAATGTCATTTACACAAAGCAAATAAACTCATTTATCCAAGCCAATAGCAAATAGAAAGCAGAGAAGCCATTCATATGAGAAAATACTGCACAATGCACAGAGATAATAAGTTCTCCCATTTAGAGTGAGATATCTTAACCAAGAGAGAGAATCTCAGAACTCAACCTAGGGAAAATTCTCTGACCTTTCTAGTGTGGTAAACTGGGGATAGGGATGGGATTGAGCTGCCTATTCTTCTATATGTTAACTTCTCAGAGTCTTTCTCTCCTTCTAGAGACCATTCTTTGATGAGAATCTGGAACTGCTTGTCTTTTCCCTCAAAGCTAGAAGCCAAAAGATCAACATTTCTCTTGTTCCAAGTTCTTAACAACTCTGTCCCTCATCAAAGTGGAGAAGGATAGATTAAACAATTTCTACCAATATGGAGAGTCTTATACTAATGGACTATGACATACTATTTATACATATTTTAAAACTTTTAGTCCTACTTACTTCACAACAAAAAAGCCTACATTAATGCTCTCAGATTGGTTTGAGTACTATGGAACTGTCATATGAATTAAAAGAATAAGAACTAAAGTAAAATCTTTTAATCACCAAATCCAATGGCCTTTTCTTAATGTTCATCCTTCCTGATCTCTCTGCAGCCTTTGACACTGTTGATCATCCTCTTTCTCAATACCCCTTTCTCTCTAGGTTTTCAGGACACTAATCTCTTTATCCTCTGGTTGTCTCTTTACCAATCTGACCACTCTTTATACCTTTGGCTAGATCTTTATCCAGGTCATACTTGTGGGGCTCCAATACAGCTCTGCCTGGGTCTTCTTTAAAATCAGGAAGAGTATCTTCTGTAAAGAAATATAATGGCAGCCATGTTGGGTTGAGTGATGGGCAGTTACCTGCTTAGAATACAGAATGAAATGAGGTAGCGTGAGCTTGGTGTGAGCCTGGCATGAGCAAGGGCACTTGAAAATTTCCTATAAAAGGAAAAGACTTGAACACATCTGGGTCTCAGTTTGGAGATATTTGGGCAAGGATGGAGAAGGGCTTAGGCATAGCTTATTCTCTCTTTTCTCAGAACCAGCTCTAGCTTACAGACTGATTCAACTGTATCCCATCAATTTCAGTCTTCTGATTTATTATCAACAAGAAGATCTGCAAAGAAATCTATCATCAGAAGGGTTCAAGCCTTGACTTTAGGGCTAGGTCAGTCAGGCCTTGCCAGGCTGTCAGCCAACCAAGATCCTTAATTAATAATAATCAATTGAAGATTCAACAACAAACTCTTCAATTTAGATTTACTTAGGAAATTCCAACTGCCACTTCCCATTTTACCAGTTCCCCTTTCCCTAAACTCTTCAACAATTAAACCATCTTTTCAAGAAGCCACTAACATGTGAATTCTCAAAGATCCAAGGGGAGGCTTCAGTTGGCAGAATCCTGTGACAGCCAGGAAAGGGGGTTTATTTTCAATATTCCTTTGACCAACAGTTAAGATTAATTCTGAAGTCAGAACAAGTCGATTAATTAATTAGTCTTGATAGACCAAACATCCAACGTCTATAGTATATCAAGCTAAGGAATATAGTCACCACCATCAACTTACTAGGGCTTCAGTTAGGACAAGGGTCAGCTGTGTTCCCAAATCAGCTGATTCCTTAGTTCAGGCTGTTAGCCCTAGGTTACTGTTCTGTTATCTTGGTATTGGAGTAAGAGGATTCCACACATTCTTTTATAGTATCAGCTGTATTTGGATTGACCTGTTGGGATAGCTACTATATCTAGGTGTCTCATTAGGATCTCTCAATAATCTCCAATTAACTCCTCCATGACTCCCAAGATTTACATAACACTTCCTGAGTTGAAATCTGATCTCAAACATTTACTAGCTGTGTGATCCTGGGAAAGTCATTTAACCTAGATTGCCTACATTCTTCATTTGTAAAATGACCTGGAAAGGCAAATAGGAAACCACTCCAGTATCTTTGCCAAGAAAACCCAAAAATGAGGTCATGAAGAGTGGGACATGACTGAAATGACTCAAAAACAACAACTTTGTCAATCCATGAATTTCATTATCATTTCTTTGCTAATGATTTGTAGATCTATTTATCCAACCCTAGATATCATCCTCCAGTCATTAATTCTGTGCATCCTCCATATCCTATAAGCTGCCAAGGTCTGTTGTTTACACCTTTGCAAAGTCTACTGAATATATGCCCTTCTCTCCTCTAATACTTCTGCTATTATTGTGCAAGTCCTAATCTCCTTATACTGGAAATCGTTGCAGTCACCAGCTAGTTGATTTGCTTGTCATAAATCTCTCTCCACTATTCCACCCAATTCATCCTTCACTCACTTACCAAAATGATTTTTCTAAAATGTCACCTCTCTCTACATTCAATAAACTCCAGTGGCTCTCTATCATCTCCCAAGTCAAATATCAAATTCTCTGTTTGGCATTCAAAATCCTTCAAAACCGACCTATCTTCCTATCTTCATAGCCTTCTTTTGCTTTGCTTCCCTCCTCCCATGAACTATTTGATCCAGTAACACTGGCATCTTTGCTGTTCCTGGAAAAAGATACTCCATATCCCACTGCAGGAGTTTTTACTGCCTGTGCCCTTCTCCAAGAATGCTTCCCATCCTTATGTCTGATTCCTAGCTTCCCTGGCTTCTTTAAAGCTTCAGCCAAAATTCTGCTTTCTATATAAGGGAAATCTTTTCCAATCTCTGCTAATTCTCAATCCCTTCCCTCTATTGACTATTCCCTATTTACCTAATATAAAGCTTGTTTATTATACCTAATTGTTTTTATATTGTTTCCCCATTAGATTGTGAGGTTCTTGAGTACATCAGTTATCTTTTCCTTCCCTTGTATACTCAGTAGTTAGTACAGTGCCTAAGACAGATAGATGGATAATACATGTTTATTGACTGACCAAAGTAATTTATATAGTTCAATTCATTTGATCCTCAGAACTCTATGATATAGGAGCTATAATTATTCCCATTTTGATGATGAATAAATTAAGAGAAGATAATTTGTTCAGTATCACATAGCTAGTGTCTAAGGCTAGGCTTGAAATCAGGCCTTTCTATCTCTAAATTGAGCATTCTATCCACTATGCTACCTAACTGCCCCCCACCACCAAAAAAATAGGAAGGAAAAAAGCAACAAGGAGCTCTTTGAAGAATTCGTTAAATAAAAGGCAGCTAGGGAGTTTAATGGATAGAGATCCAGCTTGGGGATGGGAGATGCTAGGTTCAAATTTGGCTTTAGACATTTCCTAGCTATGTGATGCTGAGCAAGTCACAACTCCAGTTGCTAGCTTTTATTGCTCTTTTGCCTTGGAACTGATACTTTTATTAATTCTAAAATAGATGGTAAAAGTTTTTTTTTTTATTAAATACTTTGATCATTTCAAGTTCCTTTACTTTTTTTATAGTCAAAATACTGATTACCTGGAAATGAGTAAAGCCTGGTCCCTTTCAGCAAGAATGCATTTTATGCTGAGTGTAACCTCCAAGTCAAATAAATATTTTAAAATGCACCAAATATTCATTTTTAAGTGAACAATGAAAATACACTTGTTTTTTTTCCTAAAAATAGTGCCATTTAAAAAAATGGCAGAGAAGATGCACTGAAAGCTTGAATTACTCTGAAAATCCTCTCCAACCAATCTTAAAATAATACTTCAAAACAAATATTGGCATGGCAGTACTAACAAGGGAATAGAATGAGGCAATTTTACTGCATAAAACAACTTGGAAGATAGAGAGAAAGGGTTTAATTCAATGTGATGAAGAGGAGCTCAGCCCCTAGCAAGGTCATGGGAAAGAACACCAGAGCAAAATGACACCAAGCCACACCCCTATCCCACCCCCACTACTCAAGATTCTGAACCCTGGTCCAAGCTAACATTAAAACCCCAAGACCCTGCTCAAGCCAAGAATAGAACACTCATGCTCACTCCCTGAAGTTCTAAACCTCAGCACAAGCTTATCATGAGGCATCAGGCCTAAGCACAAGGCAGTTCACAGTATGCTTGGCCAATGCAAGCCGAAGGGGATGTCCCAAACCCTAGCATAAGGGAGCACACAATTCAATGGGCCCTGCAAGCCATCAGCAGGCCCTGAGGTTGATTGAATTAGGAATGGCAGGCAGCTTCAAGAGCTCAGCCCATAGGCACCTTGGAAAAATTGAAACAGAAATCCAGAACTAGAATAGAGAGTAATAGGAAGGAAAAAACTAAAGTTTAAGAGAGTACTCCCTCTACTCTGAGAACAGAGCCCACTTTTAAGATAAAAATAAACATCAAAAAAAAGGCTAGGAAAATGAGCCAACATTAAAATAAATAAATACCTAACCCTAAAATAATTATTGTGGAGACAAGGAAGAGCAAGGCACAAACTTAGAAGGGGACAATGAGATCAGAGCAACTACATGCAAAATTTCAAAGAAAAATGGGAATTGTTCTCAGACTTCAGAAAAGTTCAAAAAAGTTTTAAAAACTAAATGAGAAGGGAACAGGGAAAAAAGGGGAAAGTAATGAATCATTAGCTTGAGGGAAGCACAAAAATATACTGAAGAAAATATTTTAAAATTCAGAATTGGTCAAATGGAAAAAAGAGGTATGAAAATCCAATGAAGGAAAGAGTCTGTTAAAAAATAGAATTGGTCAAATGATAAAGGAGGTTTAAATTACAAACACTAGAAAGCATAAAAATAAATGGACATTTCCTTAAAACAAATAGGATCTACTTAAAACTATCAGCAAGTATTACCTATAAATGGAATAAGCTAGAAGCCTTCTCAATAAGATCAGTGGTAAAGCAAAGCTATGATCACTGTTACTTAATATTGTACTAAAATCGTTGCTTTATTGGAGTAGAAATGCATATAAAAGCGTAATTTTTTTCATTTGTTTAATTTGGGTATATGTTTTGGGGGATTGGTTTTATAATATTATTCACTTACAAAAATGAACAATATGGGAATATGTTTTGTGTGATAATACATATATAATCCAGATTGAATTGCTTGCCAGGTCTGGGAGGTGGGAGGAAAGGAAAGAGGGAGGGAAGGAAGGAATCAATTCGTAGCATATAAATTTGGAAAACTTATGTGGAAATTTGTTATTACATGTAATTAGTAAAAAAGACTTAAATAAATCCTCCTCAGTTTAAAAAAAAGAAATGTTAGCTTTAGTAATAACAGAAGAAAAAGAAATTGAAGGAATTAAAGTAGGCAATTTGGGAACTAAATTATCACTCTTTGCAGATGATATGATGGTATACTTAGAGAATCCCAACTAAAAAACTAGTTGAAATATTAGCTTTAGCAAAGTTTCAGGATACAAAGTGAACCCATGTAAATCATTAGCATTTCTATACATCATCAACAAAGTCCAACAGCAACAGATAGAGAGATTCCATTTAAAACAACTACAGATAATATAAAATACCTGGAGTCTAATTGCCAAGAAAAACACAGGAATTATATGAACTTAATTAAAAAAACATTTTCCACACAAATAAATACAGATGCAAATAAATGGGAAAATATTCATTGCTGATGGGTAGACCAAGCTAATATAATAAAAATAATAATTCTACCTAAATTAATTTATTTATTCAGTGTCATACCAATCAAACTACCAAAACTTATAGAACTAGAAAAAGTAACGAAATTCATTTAGAAAAACAAAAGGTCAAGAATATTAAGGGTATAAATGAAATATATATATATATACATATATGATTCTATTTGACAAAAACCACTTGGAAAACTAGAAAACAATATGGCATATGGTCAAAGGATAAGTACAAAGAATTCTCAGATGAAAAATCAAAACTATTAATAATCATATGAAAAAATGCTCTAAATTACTATTAAGCAGAGAAATGCAAATTAAAACAACTCTAAGGTATCACCTTCCCACCTATCATATTGGCCAATCTGACAGTAAAGAAATTTGATAAATGTTGGAGATGAGGCAAAATTGGGACACTAATACATTATTGGAGTTGAGAACTGATCTAACCATGCTGGAGGAAAATTTGGAATTATGCCTAAAAGGCTATAAAACTGTACATACCCTTTGATTTAGTAATGCCACTAATAGATCTGTATGCCAAAGAAATGAAAAAAAAAAGGAAGAAAGGGAAAAGGATCTATTTATACAAAAATATTGCAGCAGCTCCTTTTGTAGTGGCAAAAAAATTGGAAACTGAAGAGATGTCCATCAAATTGGGGAACGGCCAAACACATTATGATATATATTGTGATGGGGCATGTGGGAACCCCTCTCAGCAATATGGGTTCCACAGACCCCATTGCACTATAAGAAAAGATAATTTCAGCAAAAGCTAGAAAAGGTCTACATGGACTAATGTTGAGTGAAGTAAACAGAACCAGGAAAACATTCTACACAGGAACAGCAATATTGTGAGATGATCAACTGTGAATGATTTAGCTACTCTCAGCAATACAATGATCCAGGATAATTCTGAAGGACTTATGGTAAAGAATGCTTTATCCATCACCAGAGAAAGAATTATAGGCATAGGAATGCAGATCAAAGTATCTATCTTTTATTTTAGGTTATTTGTGTTTTTGTTTTAGGGTTTTGGTTTTATGTGTGTATTCTCTCACAACAATGACTAATATGGAAATGTTTTGCATGATCACACATGTATAACTGAAATTAAATTGTTAACCACATCCTGGAAGGGGGAGGGAACAGAGAAAGGCAATCTGGACCTTATAATTTTAGAAAATGTATGTTGAAAATCATTATTACATGTAATTGGGAAAATAAAATATTAAAAAATAGCAACTAGAGTGTCTACTGGAATGCAGACGAGGCATTTATATGCTTTAAATAAGGCTTGAGCATTGCATACCCTTTATGTTACTTCCTCCTTGAGGTTTTAAGTCTTCACCTAATTCTCTCCAACTACATAGATTGCAACCCATACATAGGTGGCAAATGAAATAAAGTGAGGAAATGAAGTTTCAAGCTTTTGAGTATACTAATTTATAAGCAATATATACTAATTGCCAACAAATTGGGACAAGTGACCTTACTCAGTTTTACTGGACCCTGACTAAAGTGGAAACATTTTTATACATTAAAAACAATCAAATATAGCCTATTAATTAAAAGGAAACAAATTAACCAGAATATAACATTAGGCAATTTGATTTCTAATTAGAAAAAAAAATTAGGAGCTTTCCAATTTGGGAGGAGGAGAAAAAACAAGTACACACATTCCCGGATATCAGAAAAAGAGATGTCCCACATACCAGCCTGAGATGTGTGACTCTTATTCGTGTCTCTCCTACAATAGAGGATCTTCCCAATCTACTAGGGCCTCCCTCACTTTCTCATAGCATGCAACTTATCACAAAATAAAAGACCTAATTAAGCATAACTGACTATAAGAAAATTATGGTTTTCTTTCATCAGTTGCTTTTTAAAAATAAAAACATCCTCTTGAGAGGACTTCTTTATTGTGGACTTTCTTCCCTAGTGTATGTTTACCTTTCCTGTTCCTGATCTTTCTCTAGGATAGAAAATAATAGTCATTTTTTGAAAAACAACATTCTCCTAAGAAATAGAACTTTTTGACTTCCAACCATTTCGTATTACCGTAGAAAAACTGTTCATTTTTCTATATTATTCGGGGTTACTATCCCTGAATATGTAATAATATTTGCTTAATGGGAATGAAAACCTCAAGAATTCTTCTAGTGAAACTAGTATTATTATGAAACATTTGTCTTTTTCTTAGAAGCAGACATACTGTTAAAAGTAAAATATGTCATTATCTTTACTTAAAGTCACTGAACTCCTTTTACTAGAGGGATGGAAAAAGAATAGTTCATTGGGGGCACACAGTTTTGAAAAGATTTAGCTTATCTGAGTGAAAATATTCATATGTATGTTTAAAGAAATTTAAAATGCAAGGCAGTCTTAATAGTCTGAAAAAAAAATCTTGCTTTGGAGAGAGTCAAAACTTGCTTAGGATCATAGAGTATGTGTCTGATTTGAACTCTTATCTTCCTGATCCAAGATAAAGCACTTTATCTATTACATCATTTAGCCTCCAACTAGGCATAAGAATACAACCACTGGACAGTGATTGAAAGGATGATGAGTGCTACAATGTCTTGGCTCCTTTCCTTTTCCTAGAAATATTAGAACCCACAATTGACCTTCAGAATAATGAAACATAAAATTTAACTGATTTAAAAGTAAGGAGAAGGTGAAGTAGAAATTGTTTTCCCTTGGGCACACAAACAATGCAAGGCAAACTTAACCTTCCACAGGACCACCCAGAACTCCAGGAGAGGGGGCAGTTGGTGCAGTTAAGAATGTGGGTATATTAGCCAGGACACCCAGCTGGCAAGACACTCTCTTTTTGGGGTACAAGGGAGGCTGGAAGAAGTGTAGGATTGCTCTTTTTGTTAGCTCATCTCTAACCTCAGGGAGTAGGGAGTTACTTTGCTGTTTACTCTATACAGACTATACCAGGCTGTGTGCACTGGGAAAATACCTCACTGGCAATATCTCAACTAATTTCTAATTTAAATAAATCTTCAATCAAGGTTACCTTCACCATTTAGACTTAATAACATTAGATTAAGAGAAAAGTTAGTTTGTGAGGGAGATAGGAAGTTAAGTTATTCAAACACATTCCAAACAAGCTTCCTGAAGATATTAGGTAACTTGCCTCACTCTCAACCCTAAAATTTGCCTCCCCTTTCCCTGTTTTCCTGAAATTAATAAATCCCTTCCCTTGTTAAGTCTGAGAGCCTGTGTGAAGTTATACTTGGGTTATATCCACCTATAGCGTACATTACCTAAGCAAAATCTTCATCCAGGCAAGCATTGGAACAGCTGTTATCCAGAGATCAAGTCTGTAGTAGTAGAAGACACCCTGATCCTTTTGTTTATCTCAGGGTTTGGAGAATAATCTTCTAAGTGTGGAAATTGCCAATCTCAGTGGGATTATTTCCTATCTCTCTACCAATTTAGCCCTGGATTAACCAAGCCTAAACAGCCTCCATTTCTTGATCTAAAGGGGATTCAGTTAAAACTGTAACTCCTTCTGCTTCAACTGCCTCAGGAGGGAGAGGAGAAAGAATTCTATTGACTCTCACCACTCCCCCTTGCTAGAATAGCCTGCTTGATCCTTTGCACTGACTCCATTACCTACCATTACCAATCTGAATCAATCTTACAGTTTGGCCAACCAGCCTAGGAATTTTGAACCTGAAGAAGCAGATTATATCATGACCAATTCCCTAAATAGGATGCTAGTCACAGTAGGAAGTAGTACTTTGTTGCTTTACAGTCTTTGGAAAGGAATTTATAATTTATGTATGATTTTAATACCCCTGAGAAGGAAAGTGCAAAGTTCTCAGACACAGGCACAACCTTTTCTCCTTTACTAGCTAGAGAAGCTGAAAGAGAAAGTGAAAAGTCAAGCTGCTGCTACAATGATAAAGAGACCCTGCAGCTGGATCCTGCTACTAAAGCAGGGGTTGGCAACGTATGGCTCTCGAGCCATATCTGGCTCTTTTGAGGGCCAGATATGGCTCTTTCTGCAGGAGCCATAAAGTCAATTTTTTTTCAGGCACTGTTACAGGAGCTCACACTGTGAGCACTGTACGGCTCTCACGAAATTACATTTTTAAAAATGTGGCATTTATGGCTCTCATGGCCAAAAAGGTTGCCGACCCCTGTACTAAAGAATTATTACCAATATCAGCTTTGCAGGGAGATTTAAATCAAGACATAGTACATTTTCAAACCTATGGAACTCCAAAGAGACCTGCCTTTGGAGTATATTCTGAGTCAATGCATTAAAGGAATTCAGTTCAAGAAATGTCAGTACCCAAGAGAGAAACATAATAACACAAATAGGAACAAAGAAGAAATCTGCAACAAAAACTTTGTTTCCTATGCAGAGTACACCTGATGTTGAGTTTCCTGCTACTGACTATGGGTCAGGCACAAGAGAGAGGCATAGACTCACAGGATTGGGATGTGATCATGAATCAACAACAGATTCCCAATTCTGAAGAAGAATTTTCTTTAATGCATACCTCTCCTGCATTTAACTTTGCACAAACCAGGCAAAGTATGTTCAGTATAATACTGAACTTTTTATATAAAGATAGGCATTTAATATAGGTAGTGTATAGTTTTAAACAGTTAACTAAAAAGTTGTTTTAAAAATACGTCCCTTACTACATCAGTGTATTTATTTCTAATTTCCTAACTTTATTTAGATTATACCTGAAAATGGGGAAGACACTAATACAGAAAATGGCTATAGTCTTATTTCATACAGATAAGTGGGATCAAAATTCTTAAAGCTGTAGGGGTCTTTAGGAAATGTGTACTCCAATCTTCTTATTCTGCATGTAATAAAATGAATCCAAAGAAGGTTAAGTCACCTTTCCAAGGTCAAAAAAAAAACAATTAATGGTATAGATAAGACTATAATTCCAGTCTCCAGACTCAATTCAATTATCCTTTAATTCTTCAATTCATTAAAAATGAAAATTACTACTGAATGTATATATCTTATACATATAAATACATATATGCATACATACAAATATATACACATGCATTCAAAATATTCATCTATTATCTTTGGATATCATAAATTGCATTCATTCACCAATCTTATCATATTAACAGAATATGGTCAAGAGAGTAGCAGATCAGATCAATAAGTATGTTTCATCTGAGAACATGCATGCATTACTGTAACTGTGAAGAGTGAATCAAACTTTCTCTGTCTATCAATCAGCAACTTTTAAATTAATCAATCAAAAACGTAAACACCCTACTTAACACTAAGTAAGAGAGTTCACAAGTTGCTTACAAAAGCAGGTGACAACTCCAGAGACCCCTGCCCTGCCCCTGGGCAGTGCTAGGCAAATTGAAAGACTGCAATTGGTTCTTGTAAAGTGGAAGAAGTGACAGGAAGTAATATGGAAAAAGGACTATAAAAAGTCCTGAACTTCTTGTCCAGGATACTTCACCTTCATCCTTCATCCTTGGACTTTGGCTCTTGGATGGCTTCTTGGAGGACTGATCCTGCATCTTCTCCTTTGGACTTTGGTGTTAGAGGACTTTGCCTTGGGACTTGGCCTTTGGTCTTCTCCTTCAGAGTTCATCTTGAGTGGGTGCATGGCTGGCCTTCCTTTCCCCGCTTCTGGAGAGATTAGTTCTGGAGATCACTGCTGTGGCTTTGGAGGAGGCTGTGTTGGTAGAACTCTAGCTGAAGACACCACCAGACATGGGGAAGGCCCTGTGGGGCTGAGCCTTACTCCACTGGAGAAGGACTAGTAGCCTTGTTAAAACTGTCCCTTTGGCTACCTTTCTTATTTTCACTCTTTCTACCTCTTTGTAAATAAAGCTACTAAAAGTCATTTTTTGCCTTAAGTTATAATATCTTTAAATTGGTGACCTCAATATTACCTTAGAATGCTCATATTAGCATAAAAAACTAAATTTATATTCTTACACAAACTAATGGCTTGGGGTTTTCTAGGTTTCTGGTAGCTGGGTTTTAGAATTCCACTAAAGTATATAATTTGTATCTGTCTCATCTGTGACATATTTAGGACATGTGATGGCTTGGTATTCATTTAAAAATTAACCAAATGAAGATATTTTAGATCTGCCTATTTCCACTGAGTTAAACATTGTCTAAAATGTTCTTTATTTTATCCCTACATGTAGGGATATGCTACAAACAAATCATTAATGTGATCAATATAAAACACTTCTCTCATCAGTAGAGATTACAAACCATTTATGCTGTCTTAACCTAGGTGATTTATATTGTAAAGGTTAAATTTAGTGTTTGGACTTAAATTATATGAAATAACATGGTCCCTGAAGTTCTATCCCAAGTCAGAAGTTTATTTACAAAATAGAGGGGAAATAATAAAGTGGAGAAATGTAAGAGAGGTTAAAGAAAATACCTATATTAGTCCTCAGCCAGGAGGGCTAGTAGTCAGTAACTAACTATGAGGCCTACTCCAAGATGGAAGCTAGTCTCTTAGGACACTAAAAAAGTAGTCAGCCCTTTTCACTCACCCAACTGAAGTAGTCCAGGAGTCAGAATCCAAGTTGAAGCCACAATCCAAGCCCCAGTCTCCAGTGAAGTTCCCTTGGAGACTATCTCCAGGAGACACTCTCCAAGAGACTCAACTTCACCAGACCACCTCAGCCAAAGGATTTTGTGGCTTTTATGGTGGTTTCTTGTCCTTGCCCCTTTTCACAGGGGCCAATCACAGTTTCCAAATTGTCCAGCACTGCCCAGGGGCAGTGTCTGTGGGATTGACTCCTCACCTCTAAAGTGCTAACTCTCCTCCGAGGATTCACAGACTTCTGAGTTGTCACCTTTAGATTGACATGTTTCTGAGTGTGTGAACTCTTAAAAGAATTAAAACTTTCTGGCTGTTTGAGTTATAAAAAAGGATGGAGCTCTCCAAGTATCTTACTGGCACCTAGCACTAAGTAGGATGTGAATTCACTAAGTGGTTTTCCAGCTCCTCCACCTAGTTCAAGCTTGTGTTGATTCAATCAAAAGATAGACAAAGGGGAGTTAATCCTGTCCACACAATCTAGTGAGGTACTAAGTAGGGGTACTTAAGTTATTGTTAACCAAAGTTTTAACTCCAAATAGGCAAAAAGAATAAAGAATTCCTTTTTCACAAGTGTAAACCCAGAATAAACAGAGAACCAAGAATTTCCTTTTACAATATTAATGTTCTCTTATGAATTGTCCAAAAAGGTTCTGTTAAATGTACCAAAGTTCTTTCTATACACTTCTTTTGAAATTCAGCATAAAGAAGCAGCTATTTTCTGTCCACCTATTATTTACCATCTATCATCTCTTGTTTTTGTTACAAGACCTGCATCCTTCTTTTAGTTATGCATATTCCTGGATTAATCCTTCATGCCATTTCTTACAAACATGCTAATATTAGAAGTATATTGGAGCCTACTGATGGCTACTATGTTGTCCTCCATTGTCTGTCCTTTAATTTACAATTTGAGTCTATAAATTAGAATAGTTGGTCCCTGAGATCATTTCCATTCTCAAATATGGCTATTCTCTGAAGTTGATATTTTATAGAATATACATTTATATACTATCATCAAGAAGACATTATTTTTGAATGAAGAAGAGAACAGGAATAATGACAACATTCCAAAGAAGTAAATTTAAACTTGATATCAGTAAAAACTTCTTAAGATCTACATCTGATCAAAAGTGGAATCAATTTCATTGAGAAATAGTGGATTTTTTTTTCTTTTTTGAAGATCTTCATGCAAATGCTAGATTCTGTTTTTAAGATATGTTGTGGTAGGAATTTGTTTCAGGGATGGCCTCAGAATAGATATTGAAGTTCCTTCTGACTCTCAAAATTCTCTGATTCTTTAAAATTTGAATTTTCTAAAAACATATATTAATCAGGGAAAGGTCAGCTATCTGACAAGAACTTCTGAGAAAATGTGAAAGCCATTTGACAGATATTAGGTTTTGATCATTATCTTTCACATTCTTTTGTATCTGGAGCTTTTATTTCTTTAATGTAAATAACCCAAAGTGAAGAAAATCCTTCTATTAATGCATATGTGTACATATATACATAAATTATAGTCTAAATTGTCTGACACACTGGAAGGTTGAGTGACTCTCTTATGACCACACAGCCAGTATGTCATAGGCAGATCTTAAAAACAAACCTTCTTCTGAACACAGGTTCTGAACAATTTGTTCTTTTTTCTATCTTTTGTCTGCACTGTATTCTCAACTATGATTTCAGTGGGGATGATCTGGCTTAATCTGGGTCTCATGAAGCTTTTGAGTGATTGATAAGTCTCCTGTTATTCTTTACTCAGTTACTAAGTCACTTTGAGGAACAGATTCTTTTGTCTAAAAGGACCTCAGAAGCCAACTTGTCTAAACTCATTAGTTAAGGAAAATGAAGCCCATAAAGGCTGTGACTAACTCCATCAATTCTTTTCTTTGTCTCTCCTAGGAGATCCCATTACCTTACTTTTATTTAGTTGTGACTTCTTTATGTTTTCTAGACTTGGATTCAGGAAGACATGCTCAAATCTTGCCTTCAACATTTTATATTTGTATGATTCTGAGCAATTTGCTTAACCTCTCTAAGCCTTAGTTTTCTCATCTATAAAATAGGGATAATAGCTCCTACTTCACAGTATTGGTGTATGGATCAACTAAGATATATGTAAAGTGCTTTGAAGACTTTAAAGCACTAAATAAGCCCTAGTTGTTATTAATATTGTTATTAATATTGTTGTTGTTATTTAATTCTTCTAGTCACATTTCAGCTCATTGATCCTCTGAACAAAAACCTCACATACAGAAAATTATCAGATAAGTTAATATTTAGAGATGCTTTAAAAACTATGCTTCTTAGTATCCTCTGCATCACTACTCTGCTTCCTACAAATCCATTACTTTCACTTTGTAAGTGGACTTAAGGACATTTCTTTTTTGTTTCATGAATTGCCATGACAAAGATTTCACTGCCAAATGGCCAACTTACTTGAGATAAATTTCTCCATACCTAGCTAGATTAATCTTTAAACAGCTTACTCAGTTTGTTGCTGAGACTACACTATATTTCTTTTGAGCTTGGTCAAATTTTCCCTCCACTGGGCTATAAGTATCTAAGGGATCTCTAAACTCTGATGATGCCTTAGAGTATGACTTGGAAGAATAATATTTCTATATACACATTAATTATATACCTTATGAGAAATATCATTTGGAATATACATCCATTCAGCAACATTATAGCCCTTCTATATGCAAAGCACAGTACTAAAAGCTCTAGGGATAAAAAGATAAAAAAGGACACAATAGTTTTTAGTTTGGCACTTACCAAATGTATTTTTCTTATGAATTTAGGGGTACATTTAGATTTTGTAGCAAATATAAAGTAATATTTATGAAGCTTGTGAATTCTAAAATTCATTTACAAGTGTTCCTAAAACATATTTATTCCATTACATTAAAAAAAATCCTGGGAGTCCATTCTCTTCCAAACTGTATTTTAAGCATGAATTGTAGTATTTACAAGTGGTAATAAGTTAGAGAGGTCAGCAAAACTATGAAAATCCTTTAATTATCTAAATATGGATTAAAATTGCAGTTGTGACAAAAAGTCTAAAGGATTAATCTCTGCTTAGTATAAGCTTGCCAGGATTTCTATGTATTTCTTGGTTTGGGCAGAAATTCTGTCATGCATAGATAGTGGTGGATTTTCTATAAGATTACATTTTTCATTCTCTCATTTAGTTAAATAAGTCAGCAAATATTCTCATCAAATCTCAAGACATAAGCAACTTAAACACTTGTCGTAAAGAGGACAGAGAAACTAGATAATTAAATCCACAAAGTATCCAAATACTTCAATTTTGGCATTCTCCTTCTTGGCATAATTCTTATTAGAGTTGCTTCCAAGTGGTAAAATCCATTAATTTGAGTTTCATTTCCATTTATTCTTAATGTTCATGATCTAGCACTTTTTTTTTCAACCCTTACCTTCCGTCTTGGAGTCAATACTGTGTATTGCTTCCAAGGCAGAAGAGTGGTAAAGGTAGGCAATGAGGGTCAAGTGACTTGCCCAGGGTCACACAGCTGAGAAGTGGCTGAGGTTAAATTTGAACCTAGGACCTCCATGTTCTAGCACTTTTGCTAAAAAAAAAATTAAAAATCCTAAAATTTAGGAAATGGAAATTTTTAAATTTTAAGGTCAAACATATACACATATATGTATTATATTCACATATATATTATAGATCATTTGTTACATATAAATATTTATTATAGATTATCTTTTGTGTAATATATTTTAGTATATATTATATGTAGATACACATTCATATATACATATATAGTTATTTCATCTCCATAACTTTTTGGAGTAGGCATTATCTCCATTTTTTAATAGGAATTAAGGCTAAGAGAATAAATGGATTAAGAATTCCTAGTCTCAACCTCTAAAAACCAGATCTTTACTAAATTCCCTTATCCCCTGATCTGTGCCTCTTCTACATTTCCAACTTGTTTTATGTGCATTTTATATTTATTCAAATATGTAATGGAGGAATGACTAATTATCTACCTCCTGTTAATCTACATAGATGCTTGGTGAGAGTGTTTCTGGAAATATGTGATAAAACAGTCCTTTCCTTCTCATTTGAAGCATGTATAGATATCCTATGAGCATTTCCTGTTTTTTTTTTTTACTTTGTGGTGATGGTTAATTTACTTTGTGATGGTTAATTCATATAGAGGAGAAATCAATATGTTGGGAGGGCATACGCTAGATGAGAGATAATGAGCAATACTATTTGATAACCCCAAAGTCCACCTTCATTACCCTTAGGACTTGACATAGATAATTAGTTTGGTTCAGATCTTGGGATCTAATGTGCCAATTCAACTTGGGTTTGGGAGAGTGAGCCTGAACATACATACATATGTGTGTTTGTGTGTGATGGACACACACACTCCCATGAGTAGGGATGGTTTCATTTTTGTCTTCTTATATTTAAGGCCAAGAAAATTGTTTGAAAAAGAATAAGTATGTAATAAATGTTTATTTATTGATTGATTCAGGCTTTTTATTTCATTTAATTTTTCTGGGAAGAATTATTCTTGCAATGCATTGTTTGTCAA
Source organism: Gracilinanus agilis (assembly GCF_016433145.1). Lineage (NCBI taxonomy): Eukaryota > Metazoa > Chordata > Mammalia > Didelphimorphia > Didelphidae > Gracilinanus > Gracilinanus agilis. The sequence continues at coordinate 451,861,780 of NC_058133.1, forward strand.
ACTCAATTTTCTAAATCATTTATCTTAACTATTATTATTATTATTGTTGTTGTTGTTGTTGTTGTTGTTGTTGTTGTTGTTGTTGTTGTTGACTCCTTAGNTTGTTGTTGTTGTTGTTGTTGTTGTTGTTGTTGTTGTTGTTGTTGTTGTTGTTGTTGACTCCTTAGGAGCATAGGGCCGCAATCATCTCACGCCAGCGGACTCTGTTCTGGGCAACTTCCCCCATCTGGGCCCATGTCATTCCGACTGTTTTTGTTTCATTTTTGGCAGACCTTTGCCAGGTCTGTTTTGGTCTTCCAACTTTCCTCCTCCCTGAAGGGTTCCAGCTCAATGCTTGTCTGGCTACGTTGTCTTCTGGTTTTTGTGGCGTATGTCCTATCCATCTCCACTTACGTTTCTTTATGTCCTGACTAATGGGATACTGGATTGTTCTTTCCCAGAGACTAGCATTGGAGATCTTTTCAGGCCATCTGATGTTCAAGATGTAACATACCCCTCCTGCAGAAGATCTGGGAACAGGAACAAGTCCCGACAGACTGGAAACTAGGCTACCTAGTGAAGCTACCCAAGAAAGGTGACCTATCCCAATGCAGCAACTGGCGAGGAATCATTCTTCTATCCACTCCCAGCAAAATCCTGACCAGAGTAATCTTAGAAAGACTGAAGGAGGCCTTGGACAAGAAGCTGAGAATAGAACAAGCAGGGTTTCGTCAGCACAGATCGTGCACCGACCACATTGTCACCCTAAGAATCATCATCGAACAGTCCATCGAATGGCAGTCCCCCCTCTACATGACTTTCGTGGATTTCGAGAAGGCATTTGACAGCATGGACAGGAGCATCATCTGGAGATTGATGCAGCACTACAGGATTCCCCTGAAGCTCATCAACATCATCCAGCGGTTATATGAAGACTTTACCTGCCAGGTCATCCATAATGGGAAACTGACGGCTCCCTTCACAGTGAAGACCGGAATGAAGCAAGGTTGCATGCTTTCGCCCCTTATCTTCTTGATGGTCATAGATTGGATCATGAGAAGAATTACCAAGGACAACAATACGGGCATTCAATGGACTCACACCAAACAGCTTGAGGACCTTGACTTCGCAGATGACATGTCTCCTTTCTCACAAGCAGCAGGATGCGCAAGCCAAACTTGCAGGACTCTCTGAAGAAGCGGAGAAGACAGGTCTGAAGATCAACAAGAAGAAGACCAGGTGATCACAGTCAACTGCAGACAGGACCTGCCAATCCAACTACAGAGAGAAAACATCAAGGAGATGGACCACTTCACCTATATGGGTAGCATAGTCAGTAAGGACAGCGGAGCAAATGAGGACATCAGAAACCGAATCAACAAAGCCAGACAGGCATTTAACACCTTACAGTCTGTCTGGATCTTAACTAGTAGATACCATAAATGTTCTAACTGTGGTTGTCTCAACTTTACCAAAATATTTTGGATAAATAATTGTACTTTTTAAAGTTCTTTCTCCTTCATTCTCATTTTCAGAGTATTGGCTTCTTTGCTTAGATTTTCTAGCTTTTTCTTTCAGAAACAAATTTTTAAGAGTTTCTTAAAGAGTTCAATTTTTACTCTTTCATTCATCTTTCATTTTTATTATATTTTTTAATCACTCTGATAGTTCTGGTGTCTATTCTGTTTTCTGTTGTCTTCTTTTCTGGTTCTCAGTATTTCTTCATATTCTTAAATCTATCTGATTTCCTTATTGAGATAGTTGATAGAAGGTTAATGTCGGAGACCTGAGTTCAAGGTCTGCCTTTGATACATATTAGACAAATTATCATAAGCAAACCAAATCACCACTAAATGTTTCAGGAAATTATTTTTAAGTACTAGAAAATGTTCCAATATATATCAGTGTTATGGAGTTTCCCTACCAGAAAATGTATACATAAATGAAATCATAGATTCAGAAACAAGAAACAAAATTCATTTTTTTTAATTTGCCACCTCTTTCCTTAAACCTCACTGATAGGTTTTCTGTGGTAATTTCTTTGTGAAGATTTCTAAAACCTTTCCCTCATTTTTGCTTGTTTTTCTTTAATGCTGTCACTTTTTTATTTGCTTATGTTTCCAGATTAGGGGAGCTAGTCTGGGGAAAGGTAATAATTTGGTCATGTCATTTCAAGGAAAGAAAATGAAATCTCATAGATTATAATCTCTGGGTTACTTATTTAGCCATCTTCTTTCCTTCTCACTATTTATATGCTCTACTAATACTATTTCTCTTGTTCTATATAACCTTTTTTAATTTGTCTCTGATCCTTCCTGTCCTCATATTCCTACCTTCACCTCCTTTTTGCTAGCACTTAACTTACCCCCATTATAGCTAGTATTATTTTATATTACATCTTTTTTTCTGTCTTATTTTGTTTTTTCTCAATTACATGTTTTTTAAACATTAAACTTTTGAATCCTAAATTCTTTCTTCTACCTTCCTTGAGAAGGTAAAAAAAAATTTAATAGACTATATAAGTGCAATCATGCACAACATATTTCCAATTAGCTATGTTTCAAAAGAAAACACAGATCAAAAGAAAGTAAAAAAATGCTTTCATCTGCATTTAGAGATTGTATCAGTTCTTTCTCTGAAGGTAGATAGCATTTTTCATCAGAATTCCTTTGGAATTGTCTTGGTTATAAATTCTTCTCTTATTCATAGATCTGACAAGTAAAAATGTCCCTGCTCCCCTGGCTTACTTATGATAATATCCTTTATGTCTAAAGAGTGTACCCATTTTGACCTTGCCTTGGTATGTGGTGTGAGATGTCAGTCTATACTTATTTTTTGTCAAACTGCTTTCCCTCTGCCATTTTTGTCAAATAGTGAGTTCTTGTCCACAAAGTTTGGATCTCTGGATTTATCAAATACTAGATTATTATGGTTTTTTGCTATTGTGTAGTGGGTACTTAATCTATTCCACTGGTCCACCACTCTACTTTTGAGATAGTACTATATTGTTTTAATGATTACCATTTTGAAATAAAATTTGAGACCTGGTAGAACTAGGCCACCTTTCTTCACATTTTTTTCTTATTTATTCCCTTGATATTTTTACCTTTTTACTTTTAGATAAATTTTGGTATTTTTTCTAGTTTAATAAGTTAAATTTCTACACAGTAGTCTGATTGGTATAGCACTGAAAATGTAAATTAATTTAGGTAGAATTCTCATCTTTTGCTATATTAGCTCAGCCTACCCATGAGCAATTAATACTTTTTCTGATTACTTAAATTCAACTTTATTTGTATAAAAAATTGTTTTGTAATTCTATTCAAATAATTTCTGGGTTTATCTTGACAGGTAAATTCCCAAGTATTCTATATTGTCTATATTTATTTTACATTGAATTTCTTTTCCATCTCTTGCTGCTGAACTTTTTTGGTAATACATAGAAATGCTAATGATTTAAGTGGGATTATTTATCCTGCAACTTTGCTGGAGGTGTTAATTATTTCAACTAGTTTTTAAATTGATTTTCTAGGATTCTCTAAGTATGCTATCATATCATCTATAACATTAGTTGTTTTGTTTCCCCATTGCCTATTCTGATTCTTTCACTTCATTTTTCTCCTTTTTCTATAGCTAACATTTCTAGTACAGTTTTTAATAATAGAGGTGATGATGGACATCCTTCCTTCATGCCTGATCTTATTAGGAAGGTTTCTAGATTATCATCATTACAGGTAATATTTGCCAGTGGTTTTAGATTAGATAATACTTAACATTTTAAAGAAATCTCAATTTATTAAAATATTTTCTACTGTTTTTAATAGTAATGAATGTTGTCTTTTGTCAAAAGCTTTTTCTGCATCTTTTGAGGTAGTCATATGATTTTTCATTGGTATTGTCATTGATATGGTAAATTATACTGATAGTTTTTATGATATTGAACCATCCCTATATCATAGTATAATAATTTTTGTGAAATAGTGCTGTAATCTCCTTGCTAGTGTTTTATTTAAAAAATTTTCACTAGGGCAGAGCCAGGATGACAGCTTTGTAACAGTGAAAGCTGAAACCACTCAGACAATTCTTCCAAACCAATCTTTCAAAAGTACCTCAAAATGATAGCAGTCAAAAACCAATAGCAAAATGGACTGAGCAGGCTCTCCCACTGAATACAACTTAAAAGGTAGGCAGAAGGAGTTGATTTCATGGCTAAAGGGGGAATCATAGGCAAAACAGAACACAAAAGAATGCTGGCCAACCACCTCTACACCTACTGCACCAGGTTCCAAGCATGGGCATAGACAATCTTTGGGAACCCAGGATGCAGGTTACACCAACAACAGAGCACTTGACACCCCAAAGTCACCCCTTGAAGTCCTAGACCCTGGCACCACACCACAGTGAGGCATGGAAGTCTGCAATGCTTGGCCTTTTCAAGCCTGGACTCTGGTGAAGATCTACCCCCAAGGCAAAATATATCAAAGTGTTGAGTCCTGCAAGCTATCAGCAAAGGAGGCAGAATTAGCACATTTCAGCATTCACTTTCCTCAATCAAAAAAAAAGAAAAAAGAAAACCTGGGAAAGTGAGTCAATAACAGAAGAAACACATAATCCTAGAAAATGTCTATGGTGACAAAGAAAAAAATTATAGAATCAATTGAAAATGATGAGACTCGAGAAACCACATGCAAAACTTTAAAGAAAAATAGAAATTGGTCTCAAGAACTCACTGAACTCGAGAACTAGAAGAACTCAAAAAGGAATTCAAAAATCAAATAAGACAGGTTGAAAAATGGAACAAAAATGAGAAAAAGAAATGAAAGCAAAGCAAAAAGAAAATAGCTTAAAAAGCAAAATTGGCCAACTGGAAAAATAAGCACAAAGATCCAATGAAAGAAAGAGTTTCTTACGAAATAGAATTGATCTACTGGAAAAAGACAAAAAAATGAAGAAAAAAGTTCCATGAAAAGTAGAATAGACTAAATGGAAAAAGAGAATCAAAAGGTCATGAAAGAAATTTATTCTTTAAAATTTAGAATTGGACAAATAGAAGTTAATGACTCCACAATAAATCAAGAAACAATAAAAGAAAATCAAAAGAATGAAAAAAATAGAAGAAAATATGGAATATCTCATTGAAAAAACAACTGATCCGGAAAACATATCCAGGAGAGACAATTTAAGAATTATTGAACTACTTGAAAGTCATGATCAAAACAAAAGCCTAGACAGCATATTACAAGAAATTACCAGAGAAAACTGTCCTAATATTTTTGAATAAGAGGGTAAAATAGAAATTGAAAGAATCCACAGATCAACTCCTGCAATAAATCCCCCAATGACAACTCCCAGGAATACAATAGCCAAGTTCAAGAGCTCCCAGGCCAAGGAGAAAAAACTGCAAGGAGCCAGAAAGAAATAATTCAAACATCATGGAGGCCCCCTCAGGGTTACACAGGATCTGGCAGCTTCTACATTGAAGGACTGGAAGGCTTGGGATCTGATATTCCAGAAAGCAAGGGAACTGGGTTTATAACCAAGAATCACCTACCCATCAAAACAGATTATATTCTTTCAGGAGAAAATAATTTAATAAAATAGATTTATTTAATAAAATAGATTTCTAAGCATTCCTGAAAAAAAGATGAGACTTAAACAGAAAATTTAATGTCCAAATACAAAATTCAAGTGAAGCATAAAAAGGTAAGTAAGGGGAAAAAATAAGGGCTTCAGTAAGGTCAAATTATTTATATTCCTATATGGAAATATGATATCTATAACTCTTATTTTTTCTCATTATCATGGTAGCTAGAAGAAATATACATAAACAGAGGTTGTAAGCTGTTTGGGATAATATGCAAAAAACAATCAGGTGAAAAAGACTATTGCACTAAGAAATGTGAAGAGAGAAGTAAAATGAGGTAAATTGCATCACATAAAGAGATGCAGGGTGGGGAGGTGGAACTATTATAGTGGAGGGGAGGATGAGTGTGTTGACAGGCGATACTTAACCCTTGCTCTCACTGGAATTGGCTCATAGAGGGAAGAATAGACAGATTAATTGAGGTATAAAATCTTATCTTACCCTATAGAGAAATAGAAGGGGAATAAGAAAGGAGGTGATGGAGAGGGAAGTAATAAAAAAGAGAAGAAATTGGGGGGATTAAAAGACCTTATAATAAATAGGAGGGAAATAAGAAGGGTAGTGGTAGGAAGAGAAGTAATTGGAAGAGGGGAATGGAGGGAGAGATTAAAAGCTAAAAACTGGTGTGGAGGGAAAGAGTGAAAAGAAAAAGGGCAAGATTAACAAAGGAAATCAATATGTAGGGGAATACATAGATGGTAATCATAACTCACCCATAAAACAGAACCAGATAGCATATTGGATTAAAAATCAGAATCCTACTATATATAATTTATAAGAAACATATTCTGGGCAGGTAGACATACACAGAGTAAAGGTAAAAGTCTGAAGCAGAATCTATTGAGCTTCAATTGAGACAAAAAAGAGCAGGTAGAAATCATGATCTCAGACAAATCTAAAGCAAAAGAAGAACTGATTAAAAGAGATAAGGAAGGTAATTACATCTTGATACAAATTCTTATAATAAACGAAGTAATAATACTTAACAACAAATGGTATACCATCCAGATTTTTAAAGGAGAAACTAAAGGAGCCTAAGAAGGAGATAGAAAGTAAATCTATACTAGTGAGGGACCTCAACCTTTCCCTATCAGAACTAGATAAATCTAACCAAAAAAATAAATAAAAAGTAAAGGAAATGAATGAAATTTTGAAAAAGTTAGATTTAATAGATTTCTGGAGAAAATTGAATAATAATAAAATAGAGCATTGGTTAATTTGATGTAAAAAAGGAAAGAAAAAAATCAAATTATCAGCATTAAAAATGAAAAGGGTGATTTTACCTCTAATGGAGAGGAAATTAAAGCAATCTTTAGGAGCTATTTTGCCCGATTATATGACAATAAGTCTATTAATCTAGGTGAAATGTATGAATATTTAAAAAATATAAATTGCCCCAATCAACAAAAGAGGAAAAATTAAATAATCCCATCTCGGAAAAATTGAGCAAGCCATCAATGAACTCCAAAAGAAAAAATCCCCACAGCCAGATGGATTCACAAGTGAATTCTATCAAACACTTAAAGAACAATTAATCCCAGTACTACACAAAGTATTTCACAAAATAAATAAATAAGGATTACTATGAAATTTTTTTCATCACACAAATATGGTGCTCATATCTAATCCAGGAAGACAAAAAAAAGAGAAAGAACATTACAGCCAATTTCCTTAATGAATGTTGATACAAAAATCTTAAGTAAAATAATAGCAATGGGACTACAGCAACATATCACAAGAATTATTCACTATGACCAGGTGGGATTTATACCAGAAATGCAAGGCTAGTTTAATATTGGGAAAATTATCAGCATAATTGACCATATCAATAATCAAACTAACAAATCACATCATTATATCAATAGATGCAGAAAAAGCATTTGACAATATACAACACCCATTGCTACTGAAAACACTAGAAAGCATAGGAATAAAAGGGCCTTTCCTTAAAATAATAAGTAGTATTTATTAAAAACCATCAGCAAATATCATCTACAATGAGGACTGTTAATCTTCCCAATAAGATCAGGAGAAAAGCAAGGATGCCTGTTATCACCACAATTATTTAATATCATATTAGAAATGCTAGTTTTAGCAACTATAATTCCAGGACCAACCGGAGTGCCAAAATTTGTGAATATATGGGAACAAGGTTCTTTCCTGGGTAAAAACCAGGGCACAAGTCAGGAGAAGAGTGACCACACTGCTCCTTAGATCTTGGAAGCACAGAAAACTACAGACCCTCAGAAATAGCTCTGAAAAGAGCAACAAGAAAGGCCTCCCCTTTCGCCCCAGGAGAAGAGCCTAGTTTAAATATAATGTTAAAAGTTAGTCAAGAAATAGGCTAGAAAAAAAAAACAAAAGAACCTGATCATTTTACTATGCAATTGTAATTTTTTAGAAATTATTTTCTTCAATAAGTTTTATACATCTTTTTTTCCCCATTTGACCAATTCTGCTTTTTAAAGTATTCTTCTCAACAGTGGACTTTTTGTGCCTCTTTTACCAAGTTGTTGACTCTTTTCATAATTTTCTTGCATCATTCTTATTTCTTTTCTGAAAAATTTCCCTACCTCTTTTATTTGATTTTTAAAATCTTTTTTGAGCTCTTCTAAGAAATTCCTGTTGGGTTTTTATCCAGTTCACATTTTTATGCCAAGCTTTGGGCTCGTTATTGGACTTTTTGCCTGGGTTATTCATATATTAACCTCTAAAGACAAATATGTATAACCCCTGGGATGTGTCTTTCTTTAGCTTTTTCATTTTCTAGACCATTCTCTATTCTGTGCCATTAGTTTTCAGGCAGTTTTGGCTTTCATGGATTTTCTGTCTTTTGACCATTTGAGCTCTTCCACTTTCAAGTCTGCCTCTTAAGTTTCTTCTGTTCCTCCTTAATGAGGTATTTCTCCATCATCATTAGCATGGCATTGTACACTAGAAACTTTAGCTAGACTGGATGCTCTACAAAGTTTATGATCCCAAAATAGTCCTCTTTCTTAAGAATTTCCCTTGTAGGATCAAAATAATTAGAGATGGCATAGGAGTCCAATAACTCAATATCAAGAGTCTCTCCTTTTATTTCTTTTTTAGGGGCAATGAGCTTCTTTGAAGTATGAATGACAATTTTTCTGGGCTACCTGTGAGATCTTGGCGTGAAGTTTCTCCAACTGTGCCTTTGATCATAATCTTGACAATTTTTTTAATTGCCCTTATCATGGAAACTAAGATCATATCCCCAGCTCTGGGAATGTGCAATGATGAGTCAAAGATCAAAAGATTTGTAGGTTTCTTGTCCTTTGATAGCTTTTCTTTGAGCTGCTACTTAAACTGTTCTTGCTTCACAACCCAAATGTTGGCGTTAGTGGTGGTATTTGGTGTGTCTACTCATTCTCTTTGCCTATAACATCTACAGGTCAGTCTTGTTCTTCAAAGATCAGGGGTATAATAGTTCCACCTTGGGGAGACAATGTCCATAGCATGAAGGTTGGCCAATCCAACCATACTGTAATTGCCAATACACCCCATTTTCAGTGCCAGCTGAGCCTGGATCTGAGTGTATAGTGCAGCTGCTTTCTGTGCCTTTTTGATGACATCATACATAAAGGTGGCAGCCTGAGAAGAGTGAATATATTGCCAATTGGCAGCTACTCTGGTTGGGAGAAGGTAGGAGTCTTTGGTTGAAGCTCAAATGTTTTTATTTTCTTCAATCTGTCTTGTGGCTACCTTCATCATTTGCTTGACCTGTGGCTTTCAGACAGTGATCCAGAAATTCTCTCAGGCTCCTCCTCCATTTCCTTAAACCTTGGTATATACCTCTTCTTAACCTCTGATGACTCCTTAGATGTCTCTGAGTTGTCACCAACCACTACCTTCCACTCTCCTTTTAGACTCCTATCACTATTAGACTTGGACTACCTGGGATTAACTGCCCTCCTCCCCTGCCTCAAATAGTTTATTTGAAAATAGGAGGGTAGAATCATCAAGGAAAGGCTTCTAGTGATCACCTGCTTTCTTCTTATCCATACCCTTTCCTGCTGTCACCACTATGGGCTTTGAAAAACCCAACAGCCTTTTCACTGTCTTCTCAGTCTATGGCTTCAGCTCATCCAACTCTCTTTTGAACAAGGCCATTTAAAGCTAGACGGTAGAATCCAATCTGAACTAAACACAAAGGGTTCTGAAGATCCCTCCTACACCTCCCACAAACACCTTACAAAGGGAAAAAGAAAACAACAAATAGGGACACCAGAATGTCAAACAATCTTCCCCTGCAGTAAAGGGACCCTAAATGTTACTTCATATATAGTAATACCCTGGATGGGGAGCCCCTAATAGGAGAATCATTCAGTATACCTATAGTACATCTGAAGAGGTTCCTCCTATGTACCTGAATAGTCTATATAACTTCTCACTACCAATGAAGGCCAAGAACTATATTTGCTTCTCTCTGCTGTGACTCTATTCATCACTATTCTTAGACTCTGACTATTGCTTGCTCCAAGTAAAGCACTCTAACAATTCTCTAATACTGCCTTGGAAAAGGAAACTAGAGGAGAGGTAATAATATTTGTTATTTGGTCCCTGCCCTCTAGGGAACCTTAAAATCTAGCTGGAGATCCATACCTATTAAAGAAGTGAAAAAAAATGTCAAATGAATGGAACAGGCAAGAAATGCCTTTGGGCATTTGCATAGCTGAAAGCTGTTCAAATGAACCAAAGTGAATTTTCTATACTATCTATGTATTGAATCAGTAGAACTCATTGGTTATTATGAAATCCTAATGTCTGATAGACTTTAGAATTGAATTAGACATTTGGATGATTAAGAAGCAAAGTAACATGCAGTTATATAGTAGGGATAAATACATTCAATCCATCATCATATACCAGGAACTAAGCTGGAAAAAAGGAAAACAAAATCCTCATTTTGCTCCCATGGGCAAAATACATTGTTTAGATAATTCATTTTTATTCTCATTTTGTAATCTAATACCCTTTTTAAGGATCAAAATAAAATAGATAAAAGGGAAGAATTACATTTTCTGTCACCACTTTCCCTGCTAAAGGCAAAAAAACAAAAACTTGGGGCAGCTGGGTAGCTCAGTGGAGTGAGAGTCAGGCCTAGAGACAGGAGGTCCTAGGTTCAAACCCGGCCTCAGCCACTTCCCAGCTGTGTGACCCTGGGCAAGTCACTTGACCCCCATTGCCCACCCTTACCAATCTTCCACCTATGAGACAATACACCGAAATACAAGGGTTTAAAAAAAAAACAAACCTTTTACAACCAGGCAAACCTCCAATGGGCGTGATTTCATCTTGTCTATGACAATAGATAGGAAAATGGAAATTGTCTGAGGCAGGTAGAGAGTAAAAGATTTGCCTGTGATTTTGTCTTACTTCATATTTCTAGGATTTAGTAAAATGATTGTTGATTAATTGATTACCAAGTGGGTATTGATGGCAATATTTAAATTTAGGTTTTCTTAACCTAAAGCACACTATTCAAGCCTCTACACAATGTAGCCTGTAGGATGAACTCAGTGTTCAGTATATTCAAAATATCTTATTATTGAATCTATTGGCAAAAATTGTTATCCTATAACTTTTAATAAAATAATTATTAGAATTCTCTTATATTCCATTTTTAAAATAGGCTAATGGGATATAAATAAATAAGTTCAACAATTGTGTGACTTGATCATCTAATCTCTGCATTCTAATTTGCACTTCAAAGGTAAATTACTATCTAAGAACAACTACTGAAGTTGTATACTTTCTTTGGAAAGTAGAGAATGCTTCCTTTGCTAACTAATTAATCATATTATGTTATAATACTATTTCATCATGACATTGAAATAAGAAAACTTTTTAAAGTAGCAAGATAGTAAGAAGAAAAGGAAGGAGGGAAATAGAAATCAAGGAAACAAGAAGAGAGAAAAACAAACTCAGAATTAAATATTAAAGCTTATTGGTTTAATACATTATCACAATAAACTATATATATCATATCAGAAAAAAAAAAGTATGTCAACTCAGTGAAGTTGGCATAATAGAAATGAAGTTTGGAGCATGTGCTTTATTATAAAGTATCTGCAAATAAGTTGTTAAACATATATCACTGGGGAAAAAAAAAACTCAGGCTCTGGAGTCAGGGGACCTATATCTAGCCTCTGGGTCTTACTCCTTGTGTGATCTTGGGAAAATATTTTAACCTTTCTGGGCCTTATTTTCCTGATCTTGAAAATGACTAAATGGCCCATGAGGTTCATTCCAACTCTAAATCTATGCTCCTCTGAACTGTCACTTAATGTAATTGTGATTTAACAAATGCATAATTTCTAATAATAGAGGTAATTTTTATTAGCAAATCTATATACTATCAATGCCAACAGTGCTGCTGTAATATTGTGAATTTGGGGAAAAAATAAGATAAAGAAAACAAGAGCAGGTATGCCTACTTTGACTTTCACAACCAATGTACAATTATCTTTCACTTGTCTTCCATAAAATGTTTTGCTTTCTTAATTTTACGATTTAGATCAGGTTGCTTTCCCCCCCCCTTTTGTATATTTATTTCTAAAAACCCTGATATGATCTAAGGTCTGATTGATTCTTATATTCTTATTAATGATTCTGATAGTTAAATTTCAGTTCCTTCCATCCTCTGATACTCTTGTCCATGTCTTCCCATAAGTTTCCTAAAGGAGTCTACCCTTACATGGTATTAGCCTTCCTCACTTCTGGCATCATGAAGATGTGAGTGAGGTGTGTGGGCTGTCAACCACTTATCTCTTATTCACACTCTTTGACCAGCTCATCTTCTTTACCAATCATAGATTTCTCTGATGATATCTTTTATTCAAGTTTTTCAAACTTCTTGTTATATACTCACATCTACCATGTGCCTCTCTATTTCCTTCTGTTTGATATTTACTTTTAATTCTTGGATACTATAATTTACCACAACTCATTGCCAAACATAACGATTTAGAATATGTGTTTAGAACTACAGCCACTTACTATTCCCAGCAGATTGAGATTTGAAGAGGCCAGAAAGGTTGGCTGTTGATAGCAAATTAAGTAGAAACAGCTGCAGTGACTTCCTCAGATGCAGAAGTAGTGATGGAGGCAGGCAGTTTGTTTTTCAAGATGCAATGGATGAATTGTCCTTTCTCTTTTGTTATTCACTGAGGTAGCAGTAGCAGAAGCTCCCAGATAGAGAAGCAACTAGAAGGAATATGGCAATGGGTGAAGGGTTGGAATCATGGGAGCCAGCCACCAATGAAGGAAAGGACTACCTAGGACTAGCTGTCATCCACAATTGTGAGCATAGATCTTTGCCTTTCTCATTGATCTGCCAAGGGAGTAACTCTTGGGGCAACACTTATCTCCCAATGTTTGTTTCCAAGTAATCCTCTTACCTGGTAAATTTAAGCATTCCTTATTCCCCTTCTCTCTTTTGTCTTCAAGATAGATAATTTCTGTAGTATCTTTTTAGGGCATATTTTATTGACAAATTTTGTTTTCATATTGCCTAGTTTCCTCTTTGTATCCTTCTCCCACTCCTCACAAAATATATTTCATAGAAGAAAGAATATTAAGAAGGAAAAATAATACATTAAAAAATTGAAAATATATATCACAGGTGCAGCTAGGTAACACAGTGGATAGTGTACCAGGTCTGGAGCTTAGAGGACCTGAATTCAAATGAGTTCAGATACTTTCTAGTCATGCAACCCTGAGCAAGTCACTTAACCCCATTTGCTTAACCTTTAGGTAAAGGTTAAAAAAAAAAGAAAATATATGTGAAGCACCACTTCTACAAAGGAATAGAACATTTTTTCTTATTCTATTTCTGGGGATTATGCTTGATCTTTAAAATTTTGCAACATTAACTTTTGATTTGTGTTTGTGTGACTGTTCTTTCTGTTAACTAATAATATTGTAGGCACATATTAGGTGATTAATAAATGTTTCATTGATTGAATGAAGTTACTGTATATATTGTTTTATTGACTCTGCTTATTTAAGGTAGATCAGTTCCTGTAAGTCTCATTATTCTCAGTATTCATTTCTTTCAGTAATATCTCATTAAATTCACATAACACAATTTATATAACCATTTCCTAATCAATTAGCTTCATGCCCAGTTCTATGCTACCATGAAAAACTCTGCTAAAAATATTTTAGTATATATGGGGATTTTCTTCTTAACAATAATAAGAAAACCTCATTTAAGACCTCATTGGAGTATATTCATGGTCAAAGAGTATAAATATTTTAGTCATTTTAATACTTTAGTCACTTCCCAATGGGTAGAAAATGATCTTAGGAAGTGTGAGGTAGAGAGTTGGGTATCTCTTGCAGAATGAGCAGTTTTTGGAGACCATGAAAACTGGGAGAACAACTCAGTAGGAAAAGATGAGATGAATTATCTCGGAGTCCTCTTTAAATGGTGGAGGATCCAGGAGAAGGTCCGTAGTGTTCAATATTTACCCTCTTCCTTCAGAGGGTAGGAGAGGTCCCAGGGCCAGGGGGTGCTCAGGCAAGATGAGTTTTAACATCTAGGAAGTCAGCTAGTTGAGAAATTATAAAATGAATTCCTTAAATGTCATCTTTCTATTAGAAAAATGCCATCTTCCTAACTAGTCATTCTTGTCTCAAATTTGCCTTTTTCTTCTAAAGCCTGAAGATATCATCTGTGCCTACATGGCAGTGGCAAGATTGCTAGCTTTGAAACCAGAGGACCTAGATTTAAATTCTACATCTCTTCTTCACCATCTGTGTAATCCTCAGCAAGTCACTTTATCTCTGTGGGTCTCAATTACTCTCTTTATTTTTTATTTACAATTAGGAATTTGGAATAGATGGCTTCTACATTTCCTTCTAGTTCTAAATTTATGAACCTATGACTAAGACTTTATTAAAATTTCACAGTTTCGGTAATGCTTTCTAGACTGTTTGTGGCAATATTATATATGACCATGTGAGTAAGTTATAATGGGTATTAATCATTAGACTTGCAGAGTTTTGAGTTTTTCCCTCACAGTCTACTTGGATTCATGCCCCCAGAAGAAAACAGAATGCATTATTGTCACCTGGGCTTAAAACATCAGGCCCCATATATAATTACTTCCTAAGTCCTATTCTTTCATAATACCCCTAGGATTCTTCCCTTCCTCTCCATTTCTTTTGTGTTCCTTAATACTTTAAAACTGAATTATTGAAACATCCTTCTAGCTAGACTCTGACCTTCAAATTTTCTCACTTTAGTCAATCCTGTGCATTGCTGCAAGCTTAGTCTTCCAAAATTACTCTTTCATTACCTTACTCCACTTTTTCTTTTTAAAGCCTATAAGTGCTCATACAAAGAGTCATCTTTATCTCTTTTGCAGCTTAGCTTTTGCCTTAAATTGTTAAACTCCATACTCACAGTGGGCTGAATCCTTGACCCAGCACTGGTATCCTTCCAAATTTATTCCAAGAAGTTCCTAGGTAGGTAAATGTCTATGTGAAATCTCTTCACAAATTGAAGACAGATGTCTTGGCTTTCTCTTCTCCAAGGTAAGTGCCCCAAATTGTTTCAACAAAAATATGATGCCTTTCAGATATGGCTTTTTATTTAGGAATTAAGAAAAATTATAGTCTAGAAATGAGTTAGATAATGTACAGAGAAATGAATTCACTACAAAGGATTTTTAATATTAAAGTGAATATATAAGTAGTAATGTAGTACTAAGAAGGCCCATTTACTTAAATGTTCATCTTTTCAACTACTTGTTAGTTTGGGATTGATGATTAAATAACTTTGCCAGGCAGCAATTCAATACCAAAATTGGTGTAAGTAAATGTATCTTATTTTATCCTATAAAAAATATGGTGTTGTAAAGTTTTCATGTTGTACTCTGAAATCACAAACCATTAGCTGTCTCAGGATGCTATTAAAAGGTGAACAACAAAATTCTCACTGTAGCTTTAATGATATTTTAAATGGATTTGCTTTAAATTAAATACCAAAGCCACAAGTATTTACTTTATGAACATAACATAGGAAATGAAAATCGTTGCTTCTATTTAAGATTCAATTCAAACATGAGTTTGTCTAGCTGCTTCAGCAATGTATACTCCATTCTCTTTTCCTAGCTAGAATTTCCTTCAGTATCTATTTTCAATAAACGTCCATGGCGGTGCCCTCTTGTGTCCTTAAGGGTACAAACGTCACCCTTGGGTCATAGGAATTTAAAAGTAAGAGCACACATGAAACAATCTTAGGAATAAAAGCTGAAGTTAAGATTTTTAAAAATTTACATAGAAATTTTAGAATTGTGACTTTAATAAGCCTAATAACGCTCTAGGAATTAACTACTCACCTATTTACCCAGAAAGAGTCTCTACTGGGGCTAGAAGAATGGCAAAGAATGCTGAATCCTTCATTCTGCTAATAGTATATGTATTGAGGTGGGGGACAAAGTGGAATTAGGTGGATATAATTTGTATATAGATTGTTTTTGCTGTGTACTCTACTCTAACATCTGTGCATCTTGTCTTACTTACCTCATGGTTGCTCTGGTTTCATTTTCTACTTTCTTTCTATTAGTGCTAGACTTCAGCTTGCAGTCACAAAGACCAGGTTCAAATATTACTTTCAAAAAAAATAAAAATCCGGCCTCAGACACTTCCCAGCTGTGTGACCCTGGGCAAGTCACTTGACCCCCATTGCCTACCCTTACCACTCTTCCACCTATAAGTCAATACACAGAAGTTAAGGGTTTAAAAAAAAATAAGGATCTAATACGTTGTACACACCAATAAAATTCCTAAAATAACCTCAAATTTTATCTGGATATTACCCTTTAGGAGGAAGGCATTATTGTCTGGTGAGACCAGGAAAGGTCAGGCATTTGAGTTGTATTGAAAAACAAAGGTATTCTAAGGGATGGATATAAGAAAAGAGAGAATACTCTTGGAATTAAGGACAACCAGTGTAAGACACAGAGATGGGAGATAGAAGATTTTGTGTAAGGAATAGCAAGAAGCTCAATGAGTATAGCTGGATAAGAGTATATAATGTTATAAAAAACTAGAATGAAAAGGGCCAAATGGTGATGAGCTAAGGAGTTTATATTTGATCTTAAATATAATAGGGAGCCTGTACAGTTTGTTGAGCACAGGGGTAGGGTGGGATGAAGTGTACTATGGTTAGACCTACAATATAAAACTCTCACTTTGATAGCTATGAAGATAATCTATTGAAAGAGGGAGAGACAGAATGCATGAAAACCAATGAGAAGATTATTGATATATTCCAGGAAAGAGGTGATCCAACATTGAAATTAGGTGGTAGTTTTGTGAGTAAAGAGAAGTAAATACATTTAAGAGATGCGGCACAGTTAGAAACCACAAAACTAACTGAATATATGAAGTAAATGAAGATTCAAGAATGACATTGATATTTCTAAACTGAGTAACTAGAAGGATGATGGCATATACAATAGTAATAGTGACGTCTGTAGTCTGAAATTCTGTGATTTTGTGATCTGACTTTACTGTGAAAAGGCAAAATTAAGGAAGGAGAAAGTCTAGATTCGTTTCTCTAGAATGAGAATTTAATTTGGGAAATTAAAAGAACAGAGATTGGAAGTATTAGTATTTCTAGGTTTAGATTATTTGAAAGGTTTACGTAGAAAAGTGTCATACAAATAGCAAAATGGTAAAAAAAAATTAGTAAAAAAATACAAAGAGTAAAACTTTACAGAAAAAAAAATCTTATATAGCAAGCAACTCAATGTGAATCACCTGACCAAAACAAGTTCAGTTTTATTTGATGGAGGAGGAAAGACTGTTCTTTATGTGCTCTAGAATTATGGTTTCTTTTTGATGATGAATTGGATTTTAAGTCAGAAATTAAAATGACAATAGATAAGAGTATATACTAGAATTCTAACAGAGATCATTTTCAGAACCCATTACCTGACCAGTGCTGTGTTGTCTGTTTAAGAAATATTTTTTAAAATATGATTTACATATATGTCACAGGGAGAGAGAGTGAAATTCTATGTTGACTGAAATATAGTGCAACAACCAGGTTTGTTTATTTTGTTAGTGGTGGTTACACAAAATATATTTTAATTTTTGAAAAAAGAAGGAATATGTTTTGGGGTTTTTTTGGTCCCTTACTCAATCCTATTTGCATGCCAGTGAAAGAAGATTCAGGAAACAAAGTAGTTTACATTCCATATCCCGCCTCACCCCAAGCCAAGATATAATGCAGCTCCTATTATATCAAGTTAGTTTCCTTGAAATGGATTTCTATGGGCATAGGATCCTCATAAAAGGTCAAATGATAGTTATAAGAAATGTCTGACTCTTAAATCAGACAGCTTTCTGGATCAGAAGATTAACATACTAGCAAAGAGAAGAACTATAAAATGGGAATAATAACAGTTCCTACTTCACAGGGTTGCTGTAAGGATCAAATGAGATATTTGTAAAGTGCTTGGCACAGTACCTGCCACATAGAAGCCATTTGATACATGCTTGGTGATGGATGATGTGCCTCTTCTTGAATGTTCCCTGGTCACATTTGTGATCTAAGTATCTGTTACTTGGTCACACATATACTCTTTGTGTACTCCTCTGTCCCCATTCCACCCCCATGCACACAAATAAGTGGTATGATAACCTCTGAGAAAATATACCTCATGTAAAATGAAGAGATTGTCTTAAATCATCACTTTATTTGCTAGGCTGCTTAATTGACTGTCTTTTGTTTATAATTAATATATTTTCTGGAGAGCTGGTAAAAGTAGATACTAATGACAGTTCCCAAGCTATGATTTTGAGTACAAATTGAACCTCAAAAAGACTTGAATCTAAAATAGCTTTTTTGGTAGTCCACATGTGAGTAGGAATGCTAGCCAGAATACAGTTATAAAAGATGAAGTTCCTTCAATTAGTTATCCCCTCCAACCACAAATAGTAATGATCCAGCACTATTTTTTTAAATATTCACTGAATTAAGAACCTTTAGTTATCTTCTTTTGGGAGAAGTAGAATGAGGAATCATAATGATTTAGAAGCCAATAACATTGCCAATTTAATTGCAGACAAAAGGAAACCAGAAGGTTAACTTTATTTACTTAAAAGTATCAAAATTTTAAAGTTAAAAATAACTGTACTTTCTGCCATAAAAAATTCCCATTTGTTTTTAAAATAAATATTTTTGAAAAACTGATATACCAACTCATTGTTACAGGCAGTGCAAAAATATATTATTAGGAACATAAAAATCATCATTCTAATGTGTAGGACCAAATGGAGATAGTATATGTCCTCAAATATCAGTCCAAGTCTAACTCCCACTTGCATGAAGGAAATTCCTGGGAAAATGGATACTATCAGTTGAAACAGAGCTTCATGTTAAATAATAACGCTGCTTTTATCCAGATAATTTCCTTGTCTTTTTTTAACTATACAATGACCAATTCAGGAGCCCCAAATCCCATCAGAAGATTAGGTCAAGAAACCTGCAGAACTTCTCTTAGAACCTTTATTGCTGACTTCAACAGCTACTCATGGTTTCTGGGATTCTCACTCTGCATAATAACTTGGTATGCTCTTGTATTGTATTCTCTTGTTTTCTCAGAACATACATACATATATGCACATATAGATACACACAACTTTTATTCAACTGATTTGAATACCTACTGTGTGTAATGGGGATCTGAAGCATGAACAATATAAAATAGAATAAAGAACTGCAAAACACTTTTGACAGCTATAGAGAGGTAGAAATCATTTTGTAATGGGATAGTGGTATCTCTTTATTTCTGAACTCATTACATACCTTATCCACCCGACCAAAGGTAGTGTGATACAATGAAAAGAACACTGGCTGTGTAATCAGAAACGTTGGGTTCAAACACCAAGTCTGACACTTAGTGTCTATGTGACTTTGTGTAAGTTATTTAACCATCTGTGCTTCCATTTCCTCATCATTAAAATAAAGGGATGGGAACAGATGATTGTCGAGGTCGAGCTCTCATTTTATGATACACAATAAATTTGAATTTTACTTAGTGGGCAACAGGGAACTACTGAATATTTTTGAACTGAGGAGATATCTAGGCATAAAATAGACTATTCTGGAAGAAATATGAAGTATAAATTGGAGGAGAGTATGGGGCAGGAAAGAAGATAATGAGGTTATTAAACTAGTCCTAATAAATTATAACGAGGATCTATATTTGGGTGTTGGCTGCAGAAAATGAGAGGAGGGGATGTATGTGAATGTTATTACACAAGTAAAGTTAATAGGACTTAATAACTAATTATGAATAGTTGGGAAGTGTAAAGAGTAAAAGATAACAACAAAGTAAGGAACTTGGGTAAATGAATTTGAATGGTGGTACTACAGATAGCAATAGTAAAGTCAGAATAATAAATTTAGGAGAAAAATATCCAAGATTGGATATATTGAGTTTGAAATATCCATGGACATATCTTGGAGGTAGCGGGAGATTATAGACATATATCTAGAGCTGGAAGGAACTTCAGTGGCCAATTCCCTCATTATACAGTTGAAGACACTTAAATCCATGAAGGTGAACTAATTTGGCATCAAAATTAGCCAAGAAGTAATCATCAAAGTCAGAACCCAGGTCCTCTGACTATAGTAATGTGGTTTTTTTTTTGCTATACTTTTTTCACTACAGCACACTGCGGGTCTAGAGCACTGAGGATAGATCAATCACTCAATAAACTTTTATTAAGTAGCTACTATGTGCCAGGGATGGTGCTAGGCACTGAGGATACAAAAGGAGGCAAAAGATAGTCCCTGACATTAAGGAGCTTTCAGTCTAATGGGGAAGACAACATCCAAACCAACAACTATAAAGCAAATCATATACAAGATAAATAGGATATGAGTAACAAAGGGAACACACTAGAATTAAGAAGGATTGGAGAAAGCTTCCAGCAAAATATAGGATTTTAGTTTGGAACTTAAAGGAAGCCAGGGAAGTCTGTAGATGGAGTGGAGGAGGGAGTGTTTTAGGCATAGGAGACAGCAAAGAAAATGGTAGGAGCTGAAATATGGAGTATCTTGTTCTGGAACAAACAGGAGACCAATGTTATTGGATCAAAGAGTAGGAGAGTAAGGTGTAATTAGACCAGAATGGGTTGGGAATTGTGGGCTCGGTTATGAAAGATTTTGAATGTAAGAATTCAGGTTTATAAAGGATAAATATGGGAGTTTTCTGTATAGAAATGATAGTTAATTAGCAGGCTATTGGTGACCTTAAAAAGAGCAGTTTCTATAAAGTCAGGGTAGAATTCCTGATCACCAGGGGGCATTGCAATAAAGTTGCCTCCTTCTTAACACTCTAATGACTTAATCATCTTTTTATACCTACAAAGTCACCACAAGATGGCACTTTTGTTCTTTAAAAAAATCTTTCCAAATCAGAAAAATGCTAACCAACTTCAAATAGATTGGTGGACTGAGTGCAGATTTAAGCATATATTTTTTCTTTCTTTTTATTTTTTCTTTTTAGATTTTTTTCACAGTGTGGCTGATGTGAAAATATTTGGCATGATTTCAATGTATAATGGGTATTGCATTTCTTACCTTCTCAGTGGGTGACAGAGTAGCTAAAGGATGGGAGAGAATTTGGAATTGAAAATAAAAATTAAAAATTAAAAAAGAATCTTCTAATTGAGCAATCTAGTAGTAAGAAGTATGGGTTTGTTAGGAACTTCAAATATTCACCATCTATCCTAGAGCAAGACAAATATAATGCTGATGCAGTATGAAAATGGGAATGATAATTTGCATAAAAGAGTTTATCATTCAAAGAGTCTTTCCATCTATAACAGAATACCCCACCCCTGGCATTACTGCCTCCATAGGCTGATGCATAGCTGCATTTTGTCCAATAATTATAGATTTAGACATAGTCTACTCCGTTAGAAGGTAAACTCCTCCATTGCAAAGACTGCTTATTTTTTCTTTGTATCCACAGTGTTTAACACAAAGCCTAACACATACTAAGTGTTTTAAAATTTTCAGATTGATTAATTACAGCTTAGTCCTTAAATTGAGCAGTTGGAAGGCAAACTGGTGATATAAGTAGAATCTTCCCCAACTAAAACTTAATAGGTTTATAAAATTTAGCCATTCCCCTGATCATTCCTTTGTTGCCATGATCCCTTGTTCAATTAGGAAAGAAGAAACTTCTGTTTAAAAAGAGTAGTGCTTTGAAGACTCAGAATACTGGGATTTGAGTACTGCTTCTGAAATTAGTCGTCTGATCTTGGACATCGGGTCATAGAGCTACAGTTTGAAAGGTAAACTTAGGTTCAAAAAATCAACTTCACAAATATAGACTATGGACAGAAATAGATCTTGTGAAAAAGATCTAAGAATTTTGATGAACTACAAACTCACTTTGAACATCCAAGGTGACATGACAACCCAAAAAGTTACAGAGTGGTAGATTTAAATTTGATATTAAGAATAAGTAGAGGCTAGATGATTTTTTGTTGGAGGAGGGAGGTTGTGTTGTAAAGGGGATTCTTATTCTTTTGCAATTGTGTAAACAATATGGCATCTGATGATGATGATTAATAATAATACTAACTGCTATTTATATTGCAGTTTCTATCTTTCTGCAAGGTACTGTGTTAAGTGCATTAGAAATATTTCTTTTTATTCTCATAATTCTGGGAGATAGGTGCTATTGTGACCATAAGAGTCTGTTTTTGGGTGGTGGCTGCAGACAAAGAGAGGAGGAGATGGATGTGAATGTTATTATACAAGTAAAGTTGATAGGACTTAATAGCTAACTATGAATAATTAGAAAGAGGAGAATCAAAGATAATAATCACAAGTTAAGTCACTTGAGTGACTGAGTGAATGGTGATACAGATAACAATAGTAAAGTTAGAATAGTATGTTTAGGAGAAAAGTATTCAGTATCAGGCATGTTCAGTTTGAAGTGCCCATGGGCATGTCTTGTAGGATATATCACATCCTGTAGAACATCACAGACTCAAAAATCTAGAGCTGTGCTACCTAGAACCATATTATATATCCAACTCAGTATCTATGAATTTGTAAAAATGTATAACACTAATCAAACATATAAGAATATGGTTTCCCCCAAAGCTACCATTCTCTATGTCTCTTGCTGGTCTTTTGTTACATTAGCCTTGCTAAGCTTTGTAGCAATAGTAATAATATGATGTTCTATGGCTTTTTGAATGAATAGTTATTTCAAGAAAATGCTTGGAAAAGAAAACTTATGTGCTACTGCGACACATCATACACTCAGATCTCTCTGTGCTTTCTTCTGCCATGTAATAAAGCTGCATTCAGGGTTGTTATTATTCCCTTAGTTGAAAAGGAGCCCTATATTTCCTAACAGTTGCTTCCCTGGGTATCAAAATGTCAAATCCATCACTCCCAGTCAACAGTGTTTATACTAACATATCACAGGATCTTGGAAACAATCCTTCATATCCCCTTTCCTCTCACATACACACTAATAAGCCCATAAGCTCATACACTACACTACTACCACCATCATTGCCACCAAACACACAGAACACATCTAAATTAATCCCCCAGGAAGTCCTAGGTAGAATCAAATTCACAAAATTAAGAGTTTAAAGTTCAACTTCCTCATTTTACAGATGAAGAAAATAAGGCATTAAGAAATTAGATGACTGGTCTAAACTAAGGGAGGATTTGAACTCATGTATTCTGATTCCAAATAAAGGTGTTTCCCCCCATTTTGCCTCTATAAGTGGTATATCCAATGTTATAACCACATTCTAATAATAATGTTGATTTTTTTCTAATAATAGATTAAATATTATTTTCCAAGTACTTTGCTACATGCTAGAGATACAAAGGAAGACACAAAGACAGTTTCCATTTTATTGTTAACAAACATTTATTAAACACTGCTATGTATAAAGTACTTTGCTAGCAACATGTATAAGAAAACTCTAGTGACCATAAGGTTAATCAGGAAAGTTGAACTCAAAGGGAAGTTTTTTGATAGAACATGTTGTTTATAAAAATGAGGAAGGCAGAGATTAAAAGGGAGAATAGTATTTTAATAAAAGCCATGCTGATAGAGATAAAATCATTAGACCACACGCCTGTAAGTATTCAAACTGCCGCCTCAACCATTTTTACCTTTCATATCGTGCTCAGATAGCTAAAGAGGGAGTTCAAAGTCACTTCCCCCCTATTTAAAGCTGTCCCTCACCTTGAATACGTAATCCAAAACAGGACATATAATCCATGGTCTCCCTGAGATACTTCGGTGTCCTCATGATTCCACTATAAGCAAGCTCCTGAGCATCCTCCATGTTGAAAAGTTACATCAGTCTAAGAGAGGTAATGGGGTCTGTGCATGCATCAGACCCCTATACAAAAAAAGTGTATATTTGCTTTTTGTAATTATTAGAATAAATTGGAAAGTTATTTCCAGACAGAGTTCTAGGTTTTAATCCAGTAATGTTCTGCCATTTCTTTCCTTCTCCCAAATATGACTTCTAACTTTGAGAAGAATTAGCATTAAGAAATGAGGACAGCCTAGCATAGCAAAGAGAGAATTGAAGATATAGTCAAAAGAGTTGGGTTTGTATCCTGACTAAATTAATGACCACCTGGTAGGCCTTGGGCAAACCATTTAACCACTCTGGCTCTCCATTTCCTTATTTGAAAAATAAAGGCATTGGATATGTAGTTTTCAAGTTTCTTAAAGTTCTAAATCCTTGGAGCCTAAAAATTAGCCTGTTGAGAAAGATTATCCTAGTTATTGTGCAAAATAAACTACCCTGGGTAGAAACCAGAGGCAGAGGAACTGGAAAGGGAGTTATTATAGTAATCTAGGAATGAGTTCAAACAAAGCTAGTAACTGTAGAGATGAAGAGGAGTGGTTGGATCTAAGAGTCATTAAGGATGAATGACAGGAAACTATTTTGTAACTAATGGCATAGGGACAAAGGAAAGGAGTAAGCTGAAAATAGCCTTTAAGGTATAAGACTGCAAAATGCTTGGCATCTCATATTATGATTGACAGTGGTGGAGGAGGAAGGAAGGCCATCTCTTCCTTTACAATGTTTATGGAGAGAAGGAATAATATATTGCTTTCCTGAGCTCCTGTTATGCCAATGAGGAGCCAATGAATCTTACATGCTTCCAACATCCACCTTCAACCTGTAAAAGCAATAAATGGAATTGCAGAAGTAAATGTGGGGAATTTATCTCCCTACCTTCTCTATTTAATGCAAGCAATAAGCCACAATGATTGATGCCTTAGAAGAGCTTCTAATGATAGTGTGTATTTACAGGCTATTGAGTATGTAAAGCCAAGGAATTAAATAAAATGAATTTGGTCCATACATCCCTTAAATTTCACTCCATCATATATCATGCTTCAGCTCTCTGTTGTGTCTCTAGTTAGCCCACCCCTGAATTAATGGCCTCCAGTATTGGATGTGTAAACAGGCATCTCTTAAGCCAAATTGTCCAAATGACTTGCCAAACAGAGAAAATGGGTCAGAGGCTTATGCAAACATCTGGAAATCATTTGAGCAAAAGCAACTACTCTACTGAAATATGGCTGAGTAAAATGCCTTGATTAATGGGATCTGCTACCAAATAGTCTTCTTGAAGCTTCTCTGTCCTGGGAATGTACCCAGAAAGGAGTCAACTCTTCCTTCTACATTTTTGGAACCAAACTTCTCTTTCTCTCTAGGAAAAAGAACTACGCCCTCCATAGTTTAGCTCCATGAGTCACTCACAAGAAGCCCCTGCTTTGTCAAATGTATGTCAAATGTTTCTGTATCCCTCTGAGAGCTGGATCAAGGACAAAAGCTGAAGTTTCTTTGGGCCCATCAATGTAAGAGGCACTTACTTTTAAGTAAGTCTCAAATCTGAACCTGAGACATCAACAAGCCCACCTCTCATATTTCATAACTGAGGAAATTGAGGCAAAGAATGGTTAAAAGAGTTGTAAAGTTCATATGACTAAAGAGTCAAAAGTGGAATTTGAATCCATGTTTCTTCTGAAATCAAGTTGCATGTGCTTCTCATTTCATATATATATATATAAACTTCCTCTTATACATATATCTCCTCGCTATAGTGAGGAATTCACAACATGAATGGCTACAATTGCTTGGAACTTCCTCCTAACATCGATCTGAAATCTAACTCCCTGTCATTAGTCGTTCTTGCCTGTCCACTGGAGCTATAGATATATATGTAGAAAATTATGAGTCAACAATTTTAAGCTATTAAAATTTAAAATGTTGCTAAGCTTTCTGGGACACTATATATATGCATATATATGTATGTACATATTATGTATGTAAACTCATAAATGTTCCCATCTTTATTTATTAAATCTCTATTTAAGGTTTTTCAGAAGTTTTTTTGCCAGTTTCAATCAATCCACATTTATTTAACACCCTCTATATCCCAAGCACTGTCCTATATGCTAGGGATGCAAAAGGAAGCAAAAGACAGACTCTACCTTAAAGGAGCTTATCTAATGGAGAAGATAGCATTCAAACAAGTATATACAAAGACATAATTAGGAAATAATAAACAGTCTAATACCTCCTCCAGGTAACAAATGGGTAAAAACACTATTGAATAGGTATAGATAGCAACCATAGCTCTCCCCACTGTTCTCTTTTCTATAATAAAAACCTTCAGAAAAAAAACTATTTCAGAATAAAAATCTTTCAACTATTCCTCTGATAACATGGGCTCAAGTTTCTTCACGAGCATGGTTGCCTGCCTTTAGTCACTCAAACTTATTACTGTCCTTCTTAAACTACAGAACCCAAATTTGAATTTCTGATTGAAGTACATCCTTCTAGATAAGTAGTCACATTGCTTAACTACAGTCATAGTATAGGACAGTGATGGGCAAACTTTTTAAAGAGGGGGCCAAAGGAAAGGAAATGCTCATCTGTATATATATGTTTCTAAGGCAACTCTTTCGAAGTTTCATCGTATTGTATTCTACTCATTGTATTTGTCAGATTAGGAATAATGTCACGGGGCTGGATAGAACATTTCAGGGGGCCACATCTGGCCCGCAGGCCGTAGTTTGCCCATCACTGGTATAGGATATAAGTGGGAGACAGTGAAAAGAGAGAAATAATATCTTCTTTCCCCTTGATTTTAGGGGGGGGCAGTTGGATTTAAGGGGAAACTAGAAAATTACTTCATGTTTCTAGCGAAAGAATAAAATCAATCCTGGCTAATATGGCTGCTTAAGGCTAGAGAAGGAAGGAAGAAGAATCTCAGGTAGGCCTGATAAGAACTTGAGGAAGAGCATAATTAAGAATTAAAAGGAGTAGGATGATAATAGTGAAGACGGAGTCTTCTATTCATCCCCAACCATTCAGCTTTGTCTAAATTAGAGGTTACTCTGAAATGAATCAGAAGAATCAAATAGCCATAGAGATTCATGTCTTACCCTATAAGATACTGGTTTTATGAAACCAAAAATGACAGAGAAGACTCTGAAGGTAATCTAAAATAGCAGTAGCTATGGACAATTTTTCCATCTTTGACAAAACAAGGAAAATAGACATAATCAGTAACAGACTGCCAAACTACTTCTAATTAAAGAAATAAGATATGCAACAAATCCACTCTTCCAATCTCTTTCAAAATACATACTGTTGGGGCAGCTGGGTAGCTCAGTGGATTGAGAGCCAGGCCTAGAGACGGGAGGTCCTAGGTTCAAATGTGACCTCAGACACTTCCCAGCTGTGTGACCCTGGGCAAGTCACTTGACCCCCATTGCCCACCTTTACCACTCTTCCACCTAAGAGCCAATACACAAAAGTTAAGGGTTTAAAAAATAAAAACAAAAACAAACAAACAAAAAAAAACAAAGTACATGCTGTTAAAACTACAATTCTTAAAAAATTATATAAAAATAGCGGAAAATCATCTTGTCTATGTAAAAAAAAAAGCTCAGAATGCATGATTTGAACTTACAATTTATATGGACTTTGTAACGTGCTCAGAAAAAAATAAGTTCATTGTAATTTTGTGACATTGAAATTCTCCCTATGGCTCAGTGTCACCATCTGTGAAACGAAAATTAGCTTTCTATAGATCGCTGTACAGGAACATCCTATATAATAACATTGCTTTGGCCAAGCTCATTTTGCAATATCATCATTAATAGATTATTGTCACAACTAAAAGTCAAGCCTCAAAATCCTACTCTAATATTGCTTATTATTGATTATTGATTCAATATTAATATTGAAACTTAAGACCAGCTCACCCTCTTTTAGATTCCTTATCCCTAGCAACATTACTACAAGAGATAAGATGGCATAGTGAACAGAGGTCTAGAATTGGACTCAGGATGAACTGGATTTGAATCCTGTATCAAGCACTTACTAGCTGTGTGAGCAGGGGCAAATAACAACTTTTGATACAGGATTCAAACCCAGTTCACCTTGGGTCCAATTCTAGACCTCTGTTCACTCTACCATTGGAAGGGAAAAGGCACTAAGAGTTGGGGGACCAGAAAGTGCTGCTTGAGCTCAGTGTTGAAGGAAGGATTGTATGAGGCAGAAGTGGGGAAGGAGTGTATTACAGGCATGAGTAATGGTGCAAAGGCATGCAGATGGGAGATAGAAGATATTATGTGATGAATAATTCACCAAGAATTTATTGAGCATTTATAATAATATATTATTAGTTATAATAAGATATTATTAAATTTGTTATTTATTATACTTAGTACAGTACCAGTACTGTACTAAGCTCTGGAAAATAGCAAAAAAGAAAGGCAGTCCCTGTCTTCAGAGAGCTCCCATTCTAATGGAGAAATATATTTATAAATAAAAATATAAAATATTATATATCTATAAATGAGAGCTAAAAACTGGGTTGGTGTTGTAATGAGATTGAGAAAATACCTACCAGCAGGTCACAGTGGCACAGCCTTGAAAATTAGCAGATATAGACATAATTCAAAGAAAGGACAGCAATGTAGGCTTCATTGGCTTTCTCCATTCTGAAGTGTCTTCTTCCTTTTTCTCACCTCTTGGGATTGGCACCTTCCAATACCCAGAAAGTGTGAGAGGAAGAGCCCAGAGGAAAGGCACAGAAATCTAGGCTTTATTGACTTTGCTATGCTTGTGTATGTTTAGCTGTCTGTGAGGGTCTGTTAGCTCTAGGCTAAGTTTTTCAAATTGTTTTTGAAAGGGGAGGGCAGGTCCATCTGGGGTGACAAGTACCTGAGGGCACAGGTGTCATTTGTCTTCATTTGGGAGAACTCTCATAGAACAATTAGTCCTACAGCTATATATATAATAACCCCTGCTCTCTCAAGGAGGGAGGCACACTCCTACCCTAGGAAGGAGAAGACCTCATACCTACTCCCTAGAAGTGAGGAGCCTTCAGAGTATGTTGTCCCCAGATACACAATAAAATCCTGTTTTATTCATAATGGAGGTCTGAGGCTGAGTTCTTTCAAGAATGACACTGATCTACACTTCACCTGAAAAAAATGGCCAGTCTAGGAACTCCTTCAAAATTGGTTCCAGGAAGAACTCACCAATGGAACAGAGGTAGAAGGATATTCCATGTTGAGAAGGCAGCTGAAGTGTGGTAATTAAGTCTGAAGAGATGCGTCTAGAGCTAGAAAAAGAAGGAAAAAAGAAGAGAGAAAATAACATTTTGGTTGAATCGTAGAGACTAAGAGAGGGAGTAATGTATAATGAGTCTGAAATACATTTATTGTGACCATACTGAGAAAAATTTTAAATGCAAAACAGGGGAGTATATATTTGATCCCAGAGGCTAGAGAAAGATACTAGAGTTTAATCAGTTGAAGAGTGACATGGTCAGATCTGCACTTGAGGAAAATGATTAACAGCTGTGTGGAGGATGAACTGGAATGAGAAAATAAATCTTAAGGTAGAGAAATTCTTTCAGAGAGTATTGCAATATTCTATAAAAGAGGTGGTGACAGACTGAATCAAGATAGTAGTTATAAGAATACAAAGAATATGAAAAATGTTATGGAAGTAAAAATAAGATTTAACAAGTAAATGCTTATGTGGAATGAGAAGAGTGAGGAGTCAAAGATGGTCACTTTGTCCTTGCAACATAACTCAAAGTTTGTGATAACTAGTCAGGAATTTCCTGGGAATAGGATTTATAGCAGGATGCTTAGGAAAAAGTATGGAGGTCATTCTGTCCGAGATAAAGCTGGAAGGTTATGTTAACCTGGTCAATAATATTTTAGTCCATCAAGAATATTTTAAGCCAATTAAGAGAAGGCAGCTATACTCGAGACAAGTTTTGCCACATCTACAAGTTCATGACTGGCCCTTCCCTGGTCTAGGGAGGTCTTAACAAAATGTCTTTTTCTAGCTGTTCTTTGCCTCTATGGGCCTGGGGAATCCTTATGGATCTGTCAGCAGGCCACTTGGTCCATACCACTGACCCAAGTAAGTCCTATACCCAATCCCATTGACACAAAGAGGTCCTTTGACCTTCATTGTCAGCATGTGTATTCCATGGGCCATGGTGACTTTGGAGAGGGTCTTAGACCAGTTACAGCATAAAGATAAGTTTTTAGAACAATTACCAAAAAAAATTGTTAGAACAATTACAACAGCATTAACTGATTACTGGACTCAGGTTCTTTGGCCTTTGACTTATGTCAAAAAAATATAGATCTATAACAGAAGAGAAATGTGAACTAGATACAGTTTCCCTGGCATGTTGTGACTGAGGCCAGAAGTTTAAATCATGGCAGGGATGCGATATCAGAACAGAATACATATATGTATATATACATATATATACATATATATATGTGTGTGTGTGTTTGTATATATAGATATATATTTGTACATACAATATATTATAGAATGATGGGATGTATGGGATTTCACATTCACAAAGGGCAGTATGATTATATTATTGGTATTTGGAACCAATGTAATAAGAGGCATTGTGCTAATAATACTAGAGCATGGTACTAATACTATGAGAGGAGGGTTGCTCAGAAAAACTTGGGAAATGTATTTTAGAGTTTTAAAAGAAATATGGAATGCTGATGATTAGGACTATGCCTGTAGAAAATTTCCTCATTGAATTTGGATTTTTCCCACTTATATCACTCTTCCTGAAACATTAATTATCCTTCACTCATTGTTTTGCCTAATATTGTATTTCTGTAGAACTAGTTAGGAATATTTGGTGTATTATGGAATGTACAGATTCAATTAGATTCAAAAAGTATTTATTAAGTGGCTAGGACATGACAGGCACTACATTAGGTATGGAGGATATGAAAAAAAAAACCCCATGAAATTCTCTGTCTTCAAGGAATTTATATTCTACTGTATTGTAGATTAATGAAATGATGCCTTTGAAAAAATCTAGGAATAATAACTTAAATTTAAAACTACTTGCATGTCATGTAGAGGCAATCATGCATACATGTAGCTATTTTTTATCCTCATCATTTCTAAATAAATTATTACTTCTCACAGATGCAAGGAATGAAAAGAAAAAAATTAATACTTAAAACTTCACTTTGGATGCTATCCTAATTTCTTTTTAATTTACAAATAAATATTAAATTAGTTTCTCTTCTGGACATAAATGAGGCATGGAGGATGACATCATAATTTTAGTAATAGTCAGGTACTTAATAAGATCTTACTGGCATGAAAGAATAAATTGCCTTTCTTAGCATTTAACTTACTGCCAGAGGTACCAAAGGTACAAGAATAAATAAAATCATTTTAAGTTTTTCAAATACATACCAAGTATTTATAATTCTAATAGCACAACAAGTTATTTTACCTATTCCTGGTAATCTCCTCAACTTAATATTTTATCATTAAAATGTTCCTTATTAATAATTCTACCTGCTATAAAGAGGGATATGCTGACATCCAAGTATGCTATTTTAATCAATAAAAGTATCATCATGGTTTTTGCTCACTGATGAATATAGCACAAATTAGATGTTATGGCCTATAATGTAGCTGTTTAAAATTCTTTTTTCGTATTTGTTTTCATTTTGTGAAGTTATTTAATAACTAAATTCAGCTAGGTGACTTCATAACTACACAAACTCACATTATACACTTTTTAACATCTACATAACTAGGCATAATGAGAAATGCAAAGATAACTAGGACATAGTTTCTACCCTGAAGAACCAATTAGTTACTCGTGACTATCAATATAATTGAAAGAAGGTTGAGAATAAGGCTTCTTATATTATCACCACTTAAAGATGATTATTTCTCTGACCTTTTTCTAATTTGGGTAAAAATGTTGGTATATCAAGCTTGAGGAGATGCTAGAGATAGGAGGTTGAGTGATAGACCAAGGATATAATCTTCAAATTATTAATACAGGTAAAATATAATAAGTGGGTTTGCGGTATATTTTTAGGAGTAAGGATCCATAGTGCATCTTGAACCTGGGGTAGCTTTCCTCTGGAAGACAACAATAAAAGCTGGGCTTTTTATCCCAAAGGGAACTACACTATCATGATCCCTCATTTCTAAACTTCAGGCATGAATTCATCAACTTTCTTGACTCTAATGAAGAAAGGTAATATTTTCTATTTCCAACCTAAGATTATCACTCTAGTGACAATAGACTGAACTGTAAGCTATACATAATAAGATACAGGGAGGTATAAAATATTTATGTATTCATTCTTTCATTGAACAAGTATTTTTCTAGCAATAATTATGTGTTAGGCACTGAGGATTCAAGAAAGACAGGAGAATTCTGTAATGACTCAGTGCCTGCCTAGAAGGCGCTTGCTTCAGAGGAAGGTGAAAGGTTTATGCAATTATACGAATAACTATAATATATTATTTCAAATAATCCCTAACCAAGTGCCAGTGGAAGCTCAATAAATACTTTTTCAGTGAATGAATGTATGAAAAAATAAATGAACTATCTGGTTTGTGTACAGATGATGTAGACATTATCACTTAATAAAATGATTATTTCATTTTTGATCATCTGAAAAATATAATTGACAAGAAATAGAGTAATTTCTTTTCAAATGTGAAATGGCATGAAGGTCAATAAAATAGTAATAATAGCAGGAAAAATCTAGAGATTTCTATCCTATAAATTTTTCTATTTTATTCTACAATTCTACAAATTATTCTATTCTACATCAATTCTTACATCTGTGCCACATTTCTATCTGGATATACTGAATAATGGTGATCTTTGTGTTTTTCTAGCTAATAGGAAGTCAGGACAAAGAAGTATTTCTGATTCTCCATAATCTTGGCAATGTGCAGAGGAAGGAAGTGGGCTGAAGTCAGACAGAAGCACAGCCACACAGTCCACTTAGTAGCTAACGCAACAGAACTAATAGGGGTCTGATATGAAGCAGCAAGGTACTTCTCTTCAAGAGAGAACAGTTTGCAAACGAATGTAATTATTAGCAGCTACCTCCCCAAAGTTAGTTTCTCACTACCCACCATAAGTACTGAAAAGTGTGAAAGAAATCAGCCTCAGTAGAATGGTAGCATCTTTATTTCTTTCTGCATATTTTAGGCTGGAGGTGGTGGAATAAATGTCTACCAGAGACTATCACAATTTACATCTTTGGGCACAAGTTATGTAGATAAGGAGCAATGGAGGACCAGATCAAAGACAGATTTCTACTACTCAGAAGGATTGGGACCTTGGCTGTTTTCTGTCTTTCATCTAGAAGGGAGTAGTCATTGTTTCTTTTTTTTTTTTTTAATAAATCTGCTTTCTTGAGATTAGACCCCAGGAAGAAGTACTGTATTCTTTAGATAGTTTTCTAAGGTACATAGAAAAATGGATGGTCAAGCCATTAAAAGACTTAGTTATGAGGGAAAATTTATATCAGCAACATTCTAAAACATAACTTTTGTACT
Source organism: Gracilinanus agilis (assembly GCF_016433145.1). Lineage (NCBI taxonomy): Eukaryota > Metazoa > Chordata > Mammalia > Didelphimorphia > Didelphidae > Gracilinanus > Gracilinanus agilis. The sequence goes on from NC_058133.1 coordinate 451,895,378, forward strand.
AATATTTTTAATTGAGAATATGATATAGAATGGTATAATAAGAAAAATGTTGTATTTGGGATCAAAGAGTCTGGGTTTAAATTCTAATTCTGACACTTCCTACGTATATGATATTTTTTCTGCAAATTCTTTTTTAAAATAATTATTTGTTTGTTACAATTACAATTCTGAGGTATCTCCCTCCCTTACCAACCTGTACTAGAAGAGGCACAATTTGACAAAAAGATATGTGTATGTAATGTATGTATTGTATATGCACATATATAAAACCATGTCTTGCTGGTTTCTATATATCAGTTCTCTTTCTGGAGGCATATATACAATTCATTCTTCAAACATCATTTCTGTTGCTATATGTAATGATTTCTTGGTTCTGCTCATTTCACTTCATAATTTCTTCATAATATCATGTAGATCTTCCCATGTTTTTTTAATTAACCTACTTTACGTGTTTAATGCCATACCTATCAAACTATGCAAAATTATTTGATAGAGCTAGAAAAATAACAATAAAATTCATCTGGAAAAACAAAAGAACAAGAAAATCAAGGAAATTAATGAAAAATAAATATGAAGAAAAGTGTCAACTATTTCAGATGTCAAACTGTATTATAAAGTGGCAACCATAAAAAACAACCTCATCCAAGTTAAAAAATAGAGTAGTGGATCAATGGAATAGATTAGGAACTTGATACAGCAGTAATGACCATAATAAAGTAGTGTTTGACAAATAAGGATTCAAGCTTTTAGAAGAAGAACTCACTGACAAAAAAAGCTGGGAAAACTGAAAAAACAGCATGGCAGAAACTAAGGGACAGACCAACACTTCACACCATATACAAAGGTAATGTCAAAATGAATATATGATTTAGAAATAAAGGGTGACGCCATAAATAAATTAGGAGAGCATGGAATACTTTATTTGTCAGAATTGTGGGCAAGGGGAGAATTTTTGTCCACACAAGATATAGAGAACATTATAAGCCATAAAAAAGATGACTTTAACAACATAAAATTAAAAAAAAAAAAAAACTTTCACACAAAGAAAACCAATTCAATCAAGTTTAGAAAGGAAACAACTAAGAAAAAAATTATAGCAGTGTCACTGACAAATGCCCAATTTCTCAAATACATAGAGAACTGAGTCAAATATGTAAGAACACAAAACATACCCTAATTGATAGTCAAATATATGAACTGGTGAAGAAATTAAAACTATCTTTTATCATATAAAAATGCTTCAAATCATTATTGATTAGATAAGTGCAAATTAAAACAATTCTGAAGTATCATCTCATACTTATCAAACTGGTTAATATGACAAATGTTGGAGGGAATGTGGTAAAACTGGGATCCTAAGACCCTATTAGTGGAACTGTGAAGCAATCCAGCCATTCTGGAGAATAATTTGGAATGATGCCCAAAGGGCCATCAAACTGCATATCTTTTGACCCGGAAATATAATTACTAGCTCTGTGTCCCAACAAGATCAAAAATAGAGGAAAAGAACTACTTATACAAAAACATTTATAGAACACTTTTACTGGTGGCAATAAACTGAAAATTAAAAGGAAATGGCTGAACAAGTAGTGGTATATGATTGTAATGGGATATTATTGTGCTTTAAGAAATGACAAGTAAGACAATCATAAAAAAAATCCTAGAAAGATTTATTTGAAATAATGCAAAGTGAAGTAAGCAAGAACCAGGTCACTGTTACAACAGTAACAGCAATAATGTATGATGATCAGCTGTGAATTAATTAAGGCTTTATCAACAAAGCAAGGATCCAGGATAGAACAAGGGACTCATGATGAAAAAGGCTATCCACTGCCATAGAAGGAACAGACAGATCCTGAATCAGCTTGAAGCATACTATTCTTTGCTTTATATCCTCCATGAATTTTTCTCTAATGTAAACAATATGTACTTTCTTTCACAGCATAATTATGGAAATACGTATTGTACGATTACACATGTTCAACCTATATCATATTACCTTCCATTTGGGGTAGGGAGTTTAGAAGGGTGGGAGGAAAGGAGAAAACATAGATTGGAAAGTGTTAGAAAACAACTATTAAAAATTTTATGAATATACATACTTTTTTAATTACCCACCCTCATCATTTCTTTTGGTAAAGTAATATTCCATCATAATCAATCATAATCAATTTAGCCATTCCCCAGTTGATGGATATCCTCTCAATTTCCAGTTCTTTGCCATCACAAAGAGAACTGCTAAAAATATTTTAGAACACATAGATTCTAAAATAGTATATATGTCTTCATTTTTCCCATCTCCTCTAACATTTATTTTGCCCTTTCTATCATTTCAGCCAAGCCGAGAGGTGTGAGATATCTCAGAGTTGTTTTGATTTGCATTTCTCTAATAAATAATGAAAGAGCATTTCTTACCTAGTTTTATTTATTTTTTATTTCTTCATCCCAAAACTATCTGTTCATATCTCTTGACTATTTATCAATTGGGGAATGGGTCATATTCTTATAAAGTTGAGAAAATTCTTTAAATATTTTAAATATGATACCTCTATTCAAGAAACTCTATTCAATAAATTCCCCAATTTTTTGTTTTTCTTCTAATCTTGGCCATTTTTGTTTTATTTGTACAAAATCTTTTAAATTTAATGTATCCAAATTATCCATTTTACATCTTACAATGCTTTCCATTTCTTGTTTATTCATAAATTCTTCTCCTAACCATAAATCTGATTGGTAATATGTTCCTTGTTCTTTTAATTTGCTTTTATGCTTAGGTCATGTATCCATTTTGGTTTTATCTTGGTAAATGGTATAAGATATTTGTCTATACCTAATTTCTGCCAGACTGTTTTCCAATTTTCCCAACAATTTTTGCCAAATAGTGATTTCTTATCCCCAGAGGTTGGATATTTACTTTTGTTCCAATGATCTACTTTTCTATTTCTTAATTAGTACCAGATAGTTTTGATCATTACTGCTTCATAATACACCTTGAAATTGGGTATTGGCAGACATCTTCCTTCACATTTTTTTCACTAATTCCCTTGATATTCTTGGCCTTTTGTTATACTAAATGAATTTTGCAAAAAAAGAGATAGTAATAGATAATCTAATAAAATAACCATAGATAGAAAAAATACCAAGGAGAATACCTGCCAAAACAAACCCAGGAACTACATTAACATAAATATAAAACACTTAAATTTTTATTATAATTTTTAAAAATTTCTATATTACATATCAAAACAATTTTAAATATTCATTTTCTGATATTTTGCAATCCATGGTCTCTCACTCCCTTCTACCCCTTCCTTCTCCCCAAGAAGGCAGGTAATAATTATCAATAGGTTGCACATATATTATCATGTAATACATATTTCCATGTTCATCATGTTGTAGATCAAGACATGTTGCTTACACTAGTGAAAAATTTATGAAGAAAAAGTAAAGAATGATGTGTTTCAATTGGCCAATATGACAGTAAAGGAAAACAATAAATGTTTTTGTGGCAAAATTGGGACACTAATGTTTTGCTGGTGGAGTTGTGAATTGGTCTAACCATTCTGGAAGGCAATTTGGAACTATGCCCAAAGGGCTTTAAAAGAATACCTACTCCCTCTGATGCAGCAATATCACTACTAGGTTTGTACCTAAAGAGATAATACTGAAAAATGTTTGTTCAAAAATATTCATAGCCATGCTCTTTGTGGAGGCAAAAAATTGGAAAATGAAGAGATGTCCCTGGACTGGGGAATGGCTGAACAAGTTGTGATATATGAGGGTGATAGAATAATACCATGCTATATGGAATGAGGAACTGGTGAATTTCTTTATGAACTGGAAGAACCTTTAGGAACTGTTGCAGAGTGAAATTAGCAGAAACAAGAGAACATTATATACAGAAAGTGAAACATTATGGAACAATAAAATGTAATGGACTTTGCCATGACAATCCCAAGGGACTTATGAGAAAGAATGCTATCCGCATCGAGAGAAAGAATTGTGGGAGTGGAAACACAGAAGAAAAACAAATGATTCATCATTTGTTTGTATGCATATATGATTTGGGGGTTTGGTTTTAAAAGATTGCTCTACTGCAAAAATGAATAATATGGAAATAGGTATAAGTGATAGCATTTGTATAACCCAATGGAAGAGTTTGTTGGATATGGGAGAGGAGAGGAAAGAGGGGAGGGAAAGAAAATAAAATATGAAAAGATGGAAAATATTTTAAAAATTAAAAAAAATTAAAAGAATGTTATGTTTCAATTTGCATTCAAAATCCATCTATTCCTTCTATGGTTGTGAATATCCTTTTTTGTCATGAGTCCCTTGGAGTTGTCCAAAATCTTTGCCTTATTGGTAATATTTGTCATTCACAATTGATTGACATACATTATTGTTGTCACTATGTAGAATATTCTTCATGTTTTGCTCACTTTACTTTGCCTCACTTCATATGTCCTTCCAGGGTTTTAAGTGATCATCTTTGTCATTTTTTATGTCACGATAGTATCCCATTATAAGCATATACCACAAATTGTTTAGCCATTCTTCAATTGATGAACATCTCTTCAGTTTCCAGTTCTTTACTACTATAAAAAGACCTCATTTAAATATTTTTGTACAAATCAATTCTTTTTCCTTATCTTTAATCTCTTTGAGATACAGACCAGCAATGGTATTGCTGGGTCAAAGGGTATGCACAGTTTTATGGCCCTTTGGACATGTTATAAAATACTTTTTATTCAAATGAAGTCATTTAAATAATAGGAGAAATATTCATTGTTCACAGGGGGGCAGACAGAGCCAACCAATATAAATAAAATGACAATCCTACTTAAATTAATCTACTTATTCAATGCTATCCCAATTAAATTACCAAAAAATTATTTTATTGAACTAGCAATGTGATATTTGGCAATGCATTTAATCTTTGGAAACTTAGTTTCCTCATTTCATAAAAAAGGAGATGAGATCACATGATCTCTAGTGTCCCTATTAACTCTAATCTGTAATCTTATAATATAACTAATATCAAGTAAATAGCTATGTTCTGATCTCTCTAAATTTTCTGGCAAGATTTTCAAAAATAATATTTGAATTTCCTTATATACAACTAGATGAAATTAATTAAAAGGCAAAACTAGTAGAACATGAATACCATGAAAATTGACTACAACTAAAGAAAAGAAATTTATGTCAAGAAAGTTGGACAGAAACAGAAGGATACAGAGCAAGAACATTTTCAGGGAGTTGTTTTTGTTCATTGGGACCTCAGAGGCTATCTAGTCAAATCTATACTTTAAGAAGAATGTTTTTATCACAACATACTTGAAAATAGTCATCTAGGGGGCAGCTGGGTAGCTCAGTGGATTGAGAGCCAGGCCTAGAGATGGGAGGTCCTAGGTTCAAATCTGTCCTCAGCCATTTCCCAGCCGTGTGACCCTGGGCAAATCACTTAACCCCCATTGCCTAACCCTTACTACCCTTTTGCCTTGGAGGCAATACACAGTATTGACTCCAAGAGGGAAGGTAAGGGAAAGAAAAGAAAAGAAAACAAAACAAAACAAAACAAAACAAAACAAAACAAAACAAAACAAAACAAAACAAAAGAAGAGAAGAGAAAAGAAAAGAAGAGAAGAGAAGAGAAAAGAAGAAAAGAAAATAGTCATCTAGACCTTTCTAGAATATCTCCAATGAGATGTTTAGGGAAAATAGCATAGTATCTGCAAAAACAAATCACATTATCCTTGATTTAGAGTTGGAATGGATTCTGTAAGTTGTCAAATATAATGCTCTCATTCTATAAATGAAAAAAACTGAAACAGAGAGGTAAAATGACTTGTCCAGTTGCAAAGAGCAACTGTTTAAAGTAGGATTTGAATCCACATCTTTCCTGACACCCAATCTATTGTGCCAAGTATCTGTCTCAAGCCAAAGAGTCATCTTTCCAAAGTTTCAATAGTGATGTGAATGGGCTGAGGCTAACAACCGGGGGCATATAGATATTGGCAAGGGTAGAAAACACCAATAAATATGAGGAACAGCAAAAATCTTCTATTGGAGGTAGTATCTGAACTGAGTCTTGACAGGGACAAGAAATTCTAAGAAATGAAGGAGAAAAATGTTCAAGACACAAGATAATTTATGCAAAAGGAGATGGCTGAGAGATGATAGAACATCAAAAATTAGTCTATCTTCACTTAACCATGTTCAAATGAATTGAATTGCAGACAGAAACTTTTGTAACATAAGCATAAAAATTAATATCCAAATACTTCAAGTATTATATTTTTATAAGAATTTATTAATAATAACTTGAGGAAAAGGATAGTGATAGCCTTAGTAAAGTGGAGGATCCCAGACCAACAGAGAGAGAGAGAGAGAGAGAGAGAGAGAGAGAGAGAGAGAGAGAGAGAGAGAGAGAGAGGCAGAGTTGCTGCAAACTTATTTATAAAACGTACAGATGAAAAGTGGAGAACATAATTCAAGGAATTCTAGGAAAAGTCAATGAATTCTGGGGAATATAGTCCTGGGGTACAAAATTCTATTTACATAGTATAAAATGCTAAAAACCAGAGTAGACATGTGCATTGGTCTCTTGTTGAGGAACTGTGCCTTGGTATGATACAGAAACTCCTTATTGGCCACCAAGATTAGGTGGTTATGTCTTGGAAAGTCAAAGAGGATATGTCTTATAAAGAAATCTAAGTTATAAAAATAGCTATAAAAAAGTTTCCTTTCCTCTTGAGTGTATTACTTTGGGACTCTGGCAGTTCTGTCTTGGGCTTTCAGATTTGTCTTCCTTCACTTCTCCTCAAAGCAACAGTAGTTATAGCTACGTGGCAGAGAGAACATGCTATATTCTAAGCAATCTGGAGTACCTGGCTGATCTTCTGGCTTTGTGCTTCTTTCCTAGTTCAGGTCTATGACTAGAAACCAGTGATCCAACGAAAAATGTCTTGTCTTGGCAAGTACCTCTTGAGTTTCTGGATTTGAGTCTACCAGCTGAATATAAGGGAGATGTGTTGGGAATAAAAAGGGGTCTGGCCACAGTTATAAGCATTCATTAATAAAATGAGAGTGAGAGATGAGAAAGACAGAAGATATAGATATAGTTCCATTAAGTAAAGATTAACCTGGATAGAACTGATTCTACATTTGGCTGGCTAAGGCTCTATATTCTCTGCAGCAGTAGCAGCATGGCTATCGTATCCCTATTGCCGAAATCCAGAGAGAGACAGACAGACAGATAGACAGAGATCAGGATGCTCCCTGCCTGGGTTTTTCAAACTTTTGCCAGCCCACTGACTTCCAACATTGTGCTGGTGGACCAACTGTTGGCCCTTTTTCCTTCGCTTAGGGCTGCCCAGGGGACATTTGCTCTGCCTAGTTGTCTACCACCTTAATTGCTGGTTTTCACATTGACCCCAGGGGTGGGCACCACAACTTAGATTTTGTCCTCGTGATCAAGGCCCCCTAAAAAAGTTCCTTCACATGAATGGTACCTTCGGTTCTACATTTTCTCACTTAAGAACACTACAGTCAGGATTACTAGGATCATCTTGGCCCAGCTAGTGAGGAGATAATAACTTTGGGACTTGCTTGGGCAGATCAGGTCTGAGAATAAAGTGAAGGGTCTGTTTAGCAGTCCTATTAAGTGCCTTTATATTTCAGGAGAGTAAAATAAGTGTGATAGATTATTGTCTCACTTTTTATATATCTGTTAATACATAATTTTTTATTTTTTAATTTTTCTTTAGTGGTAGAGGAAATAAAAATTATCTTCTAGTTTGTAGCAATCCAGGTATACATTAATTGTGATATTATTTTAATAAGTATTCAAAAACTTAACTCTTATACTGCTAATGATTGATCTCTGCAATCTTGAGTCAAATTGAATGTGGACATTGCCAAATCCCTAGCCCTTCCCTAAGGCTACACCCCAGAAGAGAGTCAGTTATCTCAGTCTCCTTACTTTTCCTTCAATGATCAATTAACATAGGTATCAAACATCAGTAGATGCCTTAGGCCATATCCACCCTGGATCCTGATCTTAACTCTACCTATTGTTTCAGGTTTTGGTAGTTTGCATTTTATGATGATTACCTCATAATGTTAATGTATCAGGCCACCAGCCTCTCCCCTTCCCCCCATACTGTTGTAACCCCAATAAAAGTGACAAGACATCAGTTGGCAAGAGAGCTCTTGACCATCAGAGCTCCTAAACATGAAGCTCTTGACCATCAGAGCTTACTCGCTGTCTGTCTACCTTATGCCAAAACTTTCTGTGTCTGTGTGTCTTTATTCTCGCCTTATGTTCTCTTTCCATTAATCCTTAACCCGTAACCCATTTTCACTCAGTCCTTGGTTCCCCTTTCTAAGTGTCCAACCCACTAGGAATCTTCGTGAAGCTGCTGGACGGCTTCATAGTTGATAACTACTTGGGACATTAATAACCTTTTCTAAGAGGGATTCTGTTAATCTCCTCTTAATGACACTAGTTATATGTTTTTAGAATTTTTCCCTGGACTTCTAACTTAGGGTTAAGACATAACAAACCAGAAGAGAAAGAGAGAAAAATCTGATTTTTCTCTTTGGGTTCTAGTTTGCCCAGAATTAATCCTGGCTCTATGTCAATCCAGTATGAGAGCCTCTGTATGTATCTCACAACCCTCATGAGTCATACAAATTCTGGAAAAAATATCTGAAAATATTTTAAATACATAAAAATAATTTCCACCCATTCTAAACTAACAAAAATCTCTTTTGATAAAGCCCAAATTCTCTGAAAGTCCTGGGACTCACCTCAGTCACTCACAAACTGAATGACCTTAGAGAAGTCACAGCCCCTCTGAACTTCATGTTTCTCTTCTGTAAAATGAAGGGGATGAACTGGATGTCTCCTAAAGTATCTTCTTCCTCAAATCTACGCCTTATAAGCTGACATCAAAATCACCTTCAGACTGTATATGGCTTCACAGATTCCAGGGTCAGAGGGTAGAGTTTGTATACTGTAGCATCTCTTTCTTTTGGGCATAAGCTTTTTTTGGAAAGTCAATTCTAACTGGAGCTTCTGCTATTGAAAAATCGTTCACTTTCGACACATTTAGGGAGCTTATGCTGCCCCCTGCTGGCAGCTATTTTGCCATTACTTCTGAAGTTGTGATGTCTTCTATTAGTTCTAAGGTCTGATTGTTTTTTGTATGGTCTTTTTTTAATACTGTATAAATGTATGTCTTTTTTTCTCCTTCAAAATTAAATAAAAATTTATTTTAAAAGACTGAGGATAATTTTAATTCCCTTTGACTCCCACCTAACAAACCATAGATATGGACAAATAATTCTCAAAAGAGTAATGGCAAACTCTAAACAACCATACTTTAAAAAATGCTCCAAATCACTTAGGAAAAACACAAATCAAAACAATCACACCCATGGCAGTGATAATGAGATTAAATCTACCTTGCCCATTCTCAAATCTAATCACCAAAAGTGTAAACAATTCCATTTAACTCACAAGTTGGGAGGTCTGTGACCCATGTGTGCTAGAGTGAGTGACAAATCAAAATTTACTGACTGCCTCCTAGGCAGTCCTAAGAAAAGCATCTGTTGTTATTGGACACGTAAATTAGGAGGAAAGCACAGGAAGTGACACAAAAGAAGCCCCTTTAAAAGAGAGTTCAGTGAATTCAGCTGCTCTCTTCTTGTTCATTGATTAAATGTGGAGGAGCTCTGGAGCTGGGACTCTGAAACTTTGGTGAGACTGTTCTTAAATCTTTCCTTTGGAATTCCATGTGGTGAGTGTAAAGACTGAATCTTCTTGAACTTCTCTTAAGGAACTTCCCTTTCAAAAGAGACTCTGTGGCTGAAGCTTTTGCTTCATTTGCCTCTTGGGCCCTTGGGGCCTCTAGGACTTTCCAGCCTTGGGCTCAAAGCCAAAATTCCCTTGGCTAAGGGTTAATTAGACCTGCCTGGATTAAACTAGGGGATTGGAGCAAATTGCCTATTGTGTTAGATTACTTATCTTATCTTATCCTCTTTCTCATTTCCTTATTTCCTCTTCCTTTCCACATTTGTAAATAAACGTCCATAAAAGTCATTTTGACTTGAGGTTATTCTTAAATTGGGGATTGATAATTATTCAATTCCCTGGCAACCAAAACCTTAATATTCACCCTATCAAAATCCCTTTTTACCCCTTATATGTCAAATATGACAGAAGACTGTAATATTTAATGTTGAAGGGGGTATGAAAGAAAGACACAATAAAGCTTTGTTGATGGTAGTGAAAATTAGTCCAGGCATTCTAGAAATTTTGCAAATAAAATGTCTAAACTATCCATGCCCTCTAACCTAGAGATTCTACTCATAGGCATATACCTCAATGATGACATTGATAAAAAGAAAGGATACCATATATACTAAAGTATTTTTAGCAGCCCTTTTGGTGGTGGCAAAGAAATGTAAAATGAAGGAACCCATCCATTGGGGCATGGCTAAACAAACTACAGTAGTTGAATGTAGTAGAATATAATTGTTCTTTAAGAAATGAAAACAAGAGATGCATTGTGGGAAGGTGGGGGAGTAGGGTAATAACTATACAGAATGGAAACTAAACATGGCAAAAATATCCAGGAGTCTAGAGTGAAGTTGAACTTCTACAGTGAAAAGTTTGGGGCCACTTTGGGGGGAGGAGGGGAGGAAGGATCAGACCAAAACAAAGTCTAAACAGCAAGGTAATCACTGGGGGCAGGATTAGTAATCTCACCTAATTTGCCTGTATCCTAAAGGACACCACCTAAGTCAGCAGGCAGAGGACCATAGGAGTACCTGTGTTTGTGGCAGCCTCTGCTCCTGACACCCCTCTGACCCACAGGTAGGGATGGAAGAAGTGGACACCACGGACTTTGCAGGCTCCACAGCCTGAGAGCAGGAGCTCATGCATTGTTGCTAGTGAACAAGGGACTTTGGAGACCCAAGGAACACAGACTGAACAGAAGAAGAAACAATATAAGAATGGTTGGACTCCTGGAAAGTTATGACTAAAAAAAAAGGAATTTAGACACTATACCCCAAGAAATGATCAAAGAAAATTGCCCAGAATGTCTAAAATCAAAGGGTAAAATGGAAATTGAAAGACTATACCAGTAACTCAAAGAGACCCAAAGATAATGCACAGGAACATCATTGCAAAGTTTCATAGATCCCAGGTTAAGAAGAAAAAACTACAAGCAAAAAGAAAAAAAAATACTGTAGAGCTACAGACAGAATAACACAAGACTTAGCAGATAGCAACATTAAAAGGACACAGGACATGCAAAACAGCATGTCATAGAGCAAAAGAATGGGGCTTACAACCAAGAATAACATCCAGCAAAGATGAGTATAATTATAAAAAGTAAAAAATAGACATTTTACAAACTAAAGGAATTTCATTTCAACTATTATTAGGGAAAAACCCACAGCTCATCAAAAAATTTTATCTAAAAGAAATATACAAAGGTAATGGAAAACTAATCATAAGTAACCCAAAAGGTCAAATTGTTTAATTCTTATATGGGAAAATGTTACTATGGTCCTGAAGAATGGCATCATTGCCTGGGTTTTTTGAAGGCACATGTATGGAGGGAATATTTGAAGTTGAGATGAATGTAGTGGAATGAGCTGAAATGGTAGTGTAACACACCAGGAGGAAGTACAGTGGAATGACTATCTCATGTGGAGCCACTTCCATGGAGACAGGGAGGAGGGGGTGGAGGGTGAGTAGTATTAGAAGCCGACCCTCATCAGACCTGGGATAAAGAGAGAACAACATACATAATTAGAAGAGAAAAATTCTATACAAAGAATGTACAGAGAAAGAGGAGGATAGGGGGATGGGATAAGGGAGGGGCTGAGATGAGTTAAAAGAAAGGAGGACAAGGGGATAAGAAAAGGGAGAGAATGGGAATTTAACTTGAGGGGAATACACATCAAGAGGTAGTGGGGTAAGGGCCAATTTGGAACTAGGAAGGCAAGGGGAAAGTTAGGAGAGGATTTTTGAGAAGGGTTGTGAACTGGAGAGGTATTGCTCAAAGGAAACTGGGCATCTGAGGAGAGATGGGGGAGGAGGGGGGAAGAAAGAGGGAGTCAAACAAGTGAGGGGGAACAGACTAGATGAAAATGCAGTTAGTAACTATAACATTGAGTGTAAGAGGATGAATTCCCCCATGGTAAGAAAATGGATATTTGTCATTTCTAATAACATAATACAATACAATTATATTCAAATATTGCGGTCTATTTAGGCATTTCTCCCAATCATTACATTTATTCACATATATGTATGCATGTTATTCCTAGTTTTGTTTTTGTTTTTGTCATTATATAGTATACTTTGCTTCAGCCCTTCACCTTCACTCTTTGTGTGTTGCTCATTTTCATTGTGTTTCTTGGAAACACCACATTGTCAGATTCTGGTTTTTGATATATAATAAAGAGTGGTGACAATAAGTAGGGATGCTCTCTTATATGTAGGTTAAAATTTGATGGGTCAAAACATTTTTTTAATCTGTGAAGCCATTTTAATACATGAGATAGTGGCTTGGAATCCCCTGGCTTATGTCACTAACTATTCAGATGACTTACTAATTGACCTTGTGAGAAAGATTCACTCAATATTTGGATTTTCAGTTTTCTTATATGTAGATAAAGATAATAATTCTTCATTTACCCAATAAGTATAGTGATTCCTGTAGGTGGCAAAGATTTTGAATATAACTTTTGGCTCAAAGGGCTAATTTCATGGTACTTTCTCCTTATTGGTAGAGATCATTGCCAAGTCCCTGACTCATGAAGAGTCAGACATGACTGCAAAATGACTAAACATGCCTTCTAATAATAGTCCAGCAGGCATTCAGCAAGCATTTATTGTTTGTCATGTGCCAGATACTGGGTTAAGTGCTAGGAATACAAATAAGAGCAAAAGGAGAGAGCCCCTTTCCTCAGGGAGATTGAATTCTAATGAAGAAAAATAATATATAAAAAAGGAACTGAAAAGCTAGAGATGGGAGACGGAGAAGGCCCTGTACGGGGGAATGGTGGTGACACTAAGAAACACAGACAGGAGGGGAATGAAAGATGGCCAGTCTGGACCCTCAACCCAAACAGAGGCCCTGTCTGGGAAGAATCAGTGAAAGAAACGGGCCTTAGTGGAAGCATGATCCAGGATGAAGAAGTCTCAGGAGCTGAGAGAAGTTCCAGGATGAGAAAGCAGCTGAATCATGAGGCAACTTTAGTTGACACAAAAGTGTTTGGCCTTGAGTTAAGACCTGAGTTCTGATCTGACCTCAGATATTCACTAGCTATGTGAGCCTAGTCAGGTCACTAACCTGTTTGCCTCAGTTTCTACTGTAAAATGGGTATCAATCAATAAGCATTTATTTAAGAGCCAACTATATGCCAGGTATCACAGCACTTACCTCCCAGGGTTGTTGTGAGGATCAAATGAAATAAAATTTGTAAAGCACTTTGGTACAATATTGGACAACAGTAGGTATAAATAAATGCTTATTCCTTTCCCTTCCATCCTCATGGTGGCAGTCCCAGAAAGTCAGGTGCACTGCCTCAAGGGGAACAAAGGATAACCTGCCAAGGAAGGCCTTTTCCTTCTTCTTGTCCCAGGTCTGCAGCTCTTTTAGAACACATAGCCTAAAGGCCATGATAACCTCAAAGCCAAAGGTCATAATAGCCCCACCCATCCAGGTAACCTACAAAATACAGCAAATGCTCTCAGGCTAAGATGATGCTTTTTCTTGATTCTTCTCTTAGTGCTCTCAGTGTACCTTTCTTCAGGTAACTCTCAGACTGGAGGTTATACAATTTGTTTTAACTTATTTTTTGTATTCTTTGTTATTAGCCTGTGTTCCTTCTGACTATTTTGAAGATTCCACACAATAAAATGATAAAGAATTCATTTTTATTTTTCACAAGAACCTGCTTTAATCAAAAATCTGCTTGGGTAATTCTGTAAGCACTGCTTTCAAAGACTTTCAGAAAAGTAAAGTTGAAAGAAAACAGCAGCCACTGAAAATTCTTTGGTTATTAGAGGAATGTGTCAGGCCCTCTCTGAAATCCCAGTGCTGGGCTCCCTCCCACAAGTATGAGGAGGATATGTTCAAAATAAATGCCTGACAAAGTCACCAAGGATAAGCTTCTTCCAAGTCTCCTTTCACTTTTGTTACCTTCAAAAGATGTCATTTGACTAGTGTAAAAAGGAAAAAGGAGGGTTTTGTTTGGATTAAATATTGAAAGGGGTGGTCATCACAGAATTGAATAAATATCATTTCTAAAATGATTTTAGTAATTTATTTATAAAATATAAGAGTGAAAGTAGAGAGATGAGAAGAGGATAGAGTAAGAGATCTAGCTTAAGGAGCTAGACTATGTGCTCAGTCACTGGCTTTATTCCAGCAGGGCTCCAGAGGTCCCAGTTGGAAAGCCTAAAAGTCAATTAACAAGGGTTTTAGCCACAAGGGCTTCTTCCCAATCAAGGGAGCCTCTGGAGGCTAGTACCTCCAGGGAAGCTAAGGGAGTCAGTCTTTTTCACTCACCGCATGTAGTTCTAAGGGAGAGATTTAAGAACAGTCTCACCAAGTCCAAGGTCCCAGCCAGAGCTCCTTCAAGTCCAGTTCCAGGCCAAAGAGAAGAGCTGAATACCCACTCAAGCTCTAGCTTCAGAAACCGATACAAGAACTGCCCTACAGGAAGTTGTCACTCCCTTTTAAAGGCGCTTCTTTTGTGTCACTTCCTGTGCCTTCCTCTTAGTTTACGTGTCCAATCACAACAAAGTTTTGCCTAGGACTACCCAGGGGGCAGTCAGTCAATTCTGATTCGTCACCCACTTTTGCACACATGGGTTATAGACTTCCCCAGTTGTGAATTCAGTGATGGTGTTTATACCTTTGATGATTAAATCTAAAAATGGGCAGGGTAGATTTAATCTCATTATCACACTAGCAACCTTAAAATTTGGAATTGGAGTGATGCTCCTCCTACCCCTCTACCCAGCAGATTCTATAATACCCTAGAATGGGGGAAAAATAAAAAGAGTCAGTGCTATCAAACCATTTCTCCCTAAATTCCTGTCTTTATTATACATATCTAGAACCAATAGAATTTCTGGCATTCCCCAGAGTACTACACAAGAATACCATTCACCACAGAAGTACAAAAAAAAAATTCTTTGCTATGTTTTGTTGTTTTTGCTCAGTTATTTGTCATATCCAACTTTTTATGCCCCATTTGGGGTTTTCTTGGCAGAAATACTAGAGTAGTTTTGCCATTTTCTCCTCCAGGTCATTTTATAGATAAGGAAACGGAGACAATGGGGTTGAGTAATTTCTGGAGGATCTCAGAGCTAGTAAGTGGTTGAGGCCAGATTTGAATTTAAGTTCTCCTGACTCCAGGCCTGGCCCTCTATCCACAGCACCTTCTATCTGCCTCTGGGTATTGTGGGGAAACAAAGAAAGAAAGTATTCAACCTTGTTCTTAAGGAGCTAACAGACTAGTGATAGGACCAGTACAAAAATAACCAACACAAAATGGAAAATAAAAAGTATAAAGGTATAGTGGCTAAGAATGCTAAGAAAGATCACCTGGAGAATGAGATAAGAACTGATATGAGGAAGAATAGAATGACTGGCTTGTTTCTGTGAGAGTCCAGATGAGATTAGATAACATGTATTTATGAAGGATGTAGTCAACTAGGTTTTGTAACTTCCCCAGCTCCATTCATCAGTAGATGTGAAGGAGTAAGGGCAGATTATTAGAATAATATAGATTGGGGTTTGCCTAGGCATGGTAGGGAAAGGGGGCAAAAAAAAAATCACAGTAGAAGATAGGACAAAGTTGAATTTGAATCACTAAGGGAATGGAAAAGGAAAATAGTATAGCCAGTGAATGGGGTGATGAGCTAGAAAAGAATTAAGGATGAAAAATAAGAAGTTGTGATAAGACAGAAGAAAAAATGAAATAAAAAAAAGATTACAATCGCATCATGACTCCTTGTGACCCTCTGGAACATAGCACACCAATACTGTCCATGAGGCTGTCTTGGTAAAGATACTGGTTTGCCATTTTCTTCTCCAGTGGATTAAGGCAAACAGACATTAATTGACTAGCTCAGGGTCACATAGTTAGTAAGAGTCTGAGACTTGATTTAAACTCATCTCTTTCTGACTATAGGCACAGTGCTCCATCCACTGAGCCACCTAAATGTCTCCTAGAGGTCCTTGAATATGGAAGTGGAACATGATTGCAAGACTATGAGAAAGATCTCTATTTATCGCTGAGGTCAATTGTAAAGTAGGGCAAGGCACTGAGGAACTGGGAAGTTATGGAAACTGAGGGAATCAGTATGTATACTGAAATTCCATAGTATAAAGACAGGGATTAAGATATATAGAGCACTAGCTCTATATTTTTGGGGGTCCTGAGTGGCATTTAGTGGCGTCGGAAACAGGAAACAGAAACTGAGAACAGCCAGACTAGTGGTTAGCCTATAGCTGCTCCAACTTCATGGAGTTTTGAGTTTATTTTATACTGGTTTCAAACAAAGAACACAAAGAGTCACAGCTATGAAGGGGTTACAAATCATGCAAAACCCATTAAAGTCTAAAAAGTAGAGAGATAGGTCCAGGGTCAAAGGCCAAATTCCAACCACCAATTAGTAGGGGGTTAATTCTGGGAGCAGAAATATATTTCATAGAGTTTTTTACTAATTGAGTCCTGTCCAGGACTGCACCTGGTCAGATAAAGTCTTGTCTCTTGTCTGTCTCTGGCCTTATCTAAGTAATATATTTTTTAGAGTTCAGGCTTCTTAATTATCAAGGAGAAAAATGGTTAACTCAGTAGCTGCTGGTCTGCTAAGGAATCAAAGCTTTCCAATAAGAATATTAAGAAAAGGTGGGGATCTGAAAATGAGTCAAAAGAAGAGTCTCAGATTTTTAGCTTAGATGGCCCATTCTGTCTGCATCCTGACATGCAGTGCAGAAAAAATCATACACACAGTTTTACTTGCCGATGATTTTGTAATGGGATCCAGATAAAATATCTATTACAGACTCTATTTCTCTAAATGACTTCCAATAGCCTCCTGGAGGGGTCAAGTTGTTTTTTGGATTAACCAGCCTGCTGGTACCAGAGCTTTTCAGGGCTCAGGTGACCAGGACCAAACACAAAGACTGCCTCAGCCTGGATTGGTCATGTAGGGAATCCAGATAACAGGCCCTATTTTGGCCCTATTTCTCAAATAGGCCTTCTACAAGGATAGTGTGAACTGGGCACTAAACTTATAGAAGACGGAAGAAGAATGTTAAGTGGAGGAGAGATCAGTAGATACTGGCAACTACTAGGATATATATTGATTGGTAAATCTGGGGAGTGTAAACCTCAAAGGAAAGATGGTGATAGTCTAGTGGCAAAAGGAAGAAGTATTGACTTTCCAAATATGAACAGTGAGTTAGGGATATGACAGAAAGCATAGCCAGTATTGAAAGGGTGGCAACAGATGCTAGATTAACAGGAAGGGGCAAGATCTCAGAGAATTCCAGAAGACAAAAGAAATGAGAGATGAGATTTCAGATGGGAAAAAGTTTGTTTATTTTTGTAAACTTCTTAGGCTAAATCCCATTCCCCTTTAAAAAGTTAATATTTCTACTGTGTGAAATTGATGATTAATTGTTTAGTGTTTTAGTGAATCACTGTAACTAATATTTACAGATCAGATTTTAATTTAAATATATAGGCCTTAGTAGAAGAGTATGTAAAAGCTTAAGTACTCAAATCTTAAGAGCTATAAGCTGCTCCTATTTCTTTAGGGAGATAAGGAAGATGAGTGACAGATGAGTCAATTTGATCAGATGTTTTGCCTAGCACTGGATCTCTCTGGTAGTGCTCATTATGGGACTTTCCAAATAATATTACCTCAACTCTTATGTTTTCCCTGTTGCTATGGACTTTGGAGACCCCTATTGCCAGATGATGTGATATTTAGCCACTCTTCCCTTTCTTATGGACTAATCAATCTTAGTTTCTGTAACTGAACTTTATGTAACCACTGAACTATAAAAAAACTATTCTGATTATAAGGTGTGCTCCTTGACATTGAGGAGCCATTGACCTCTCTCATTGGCAACTACTAGCCTTGCTAATAGATTATGCTCAGAATTTTGTGCCTCAAATTCAATTTACTGCAGATTTTTATCATTACTACTATATATGTGCTTCCTTTTATAAGAATTAAAATCCTGAGACTGGCCTTAAATTAGTAGTTTATTAGAATCTCTTAGATAGCTAAAAGATAAGAAATAAGTAGAAAAGTAAGAGTAAAATAGTCTCTAACTACCATGTGAGTATTCTCAGCCTGACATCCAGGAGCAGTCACCTTGGTTGGTCACCAGATAGAGAACACTTCCTCAATCTTCCCTTTTATCCTCTCTTACTTCCAGGTTAAATTCAGTCATGTTCAGAACCAAAAAACTGCTGGTTCTTATTTTCCATATATGTATGATAGTCAAGAGTTGAAATTGGATTTAGGAAAATAATTTAAATCTTGTTTCAGGTACTAATAGTATGATTAAATCATATAACTTCTCAGTCACAATTTTGTCATCAATACAGTGAGGATAACCATTGGTTAAGTGATAAGGAACAAATAAGATGTCTGTAAAGTAGTGTGAATACATTAAAGCATATTAGCTATTATTACTTACTACTATTGGCATTTTCCTCTTCCTTATGGACCATATCCAAGACCACCAATTATTTATTTCCCCTACACCAGGGAGCATTTTTATTCTCGCTCCAATTTAATTGTAGAAAAAACATTTTCATAGGCTGACAATTAGTAGCATAGTATTCTGACTCTCTCTTCAACTGCAACTATACTAAACTATCAATATTTCTTCCTTATTCTGATATTCTAAAACTAAAACTTTTTTTTCAGTCTTAACTTCCCATTATTACTAAAATACCGTTACGTATATCTGGTTTGCAGGAATGGATTCTTTTACATTACTTTTAAAAATTCAATCCTTGGCTAAAATATTTGTAAAATCTACAATTCTCCCACTGTGGTCCCTTCTCCTTGTTATAGGCAACGCTTCTACATGTACTTAACCCCATCTTTCCCAGCAGATGCCACCCTCATTCCAACTCTTTTTTTGCAATCTATCCTTAGCTATTGGATCATTCCTAGTTGTTTAAAAATATTCCCATTTTCAATCCTTAAAATCCCCTTACTTGATGGGGTCATCCCCACAAGCTACTATACTCTCTTCCCATTTACAATTGAAATTGAGAAAGCTATACTGGATACATCACTTTCTTTTCTCTTATGCTCTTTCAAACCCTTTAAGGTTTGGCTCCTGGTATCATCATTCAATTAAAACTGTTCTCTTCAAAGTTACCAATGATTCTTAAATGAAAAATCTAATGGGATTTTCTCAGTTGTTTTTTTTTCCCCTTGATCTCTCTATACCATTTGACACTTATTAACAGACCTCCAGTTTGTTACCAGGTTCATGCTTGGAGTCTTTCTAGCCAAAAGATCTTGCATTCTGCTAGCTTAGCCTTCAAGAATCCCAATTTCAACAGCAGGGAAAATAATCACCATAATTAATCAAATAAAAAACACATAAATTACATTAATGATTACACAATTACATCAATAGGTGCAGAAAAGGCCTCTGGCAAATATATAATATTCATTTATTCATAAATAAAGAATTTTTTTAAACAAAGAATAAGTTTAGAAGGGCATTTTCTTAAGATGTTCACAAGCATTCATCAAAAACTTGCTAATGCTATTTATAGTTTACCTATACACAGGTGGTCTGATGTATATTAGTCTTCTTGACCTCCTAGGCTGATAGGAGAAAAAAAGTGCACTTTACCTTTGTGACCTTGGGAAAGTCACAACTTCTTTGGTCCTCATTTTCCTCTAATGTAAAAGGGAAATACTAAACAGTGATAAGCTCGGATAAGAAGGAAACATGGAAAGGTAATGATAGAGGTCTTTTTTGCACTTCTCCTGCTTTCATCCTACCCTGGTTCTCTTGTACTTTGCCATTAGGACAATCAAACCAGACAAGTTGGTGGCAGTAGTTCATTCTCTAATATATGATCTGTAATTCTGCTTGTATCTGAAAATAAGCATTTTAGAAAGTAAACATTTACCAGGGTTAAGAAAGAAAAACACTTTTATTGCCTTTCTTCTGAGATTACTTTCCATTTGAATTCCATATGTCCTGCAAGTACAATTTTTCTCATGTTATCCTTTCCATTACAGTGTAAGCCCCATGAGGTCAAGGACCTTGGTTTTGTTTTTCTATGTAAACCCAACACTTGGAACAGTGCCTAATGCTCTTTAAATGCTTGTGACTAAGTGCTTGAATGATAGCCTTAAATATCCTCAAAGATGATAGAGGAATAAGCTTTCTTCAGAGTGCCTTCTGCACTAGAAAAGTTAGCTATAGTAGTAAGAGAGGAAAATGTGTGAAAGGATTAATCATTGGTAACATTATCTCTATTTAAAGACAACTTGGTTTATTTAGAAAACTAATGAATCAATTAAGAAATTAATTAACAATATTCTAGAGTCAGCAAAGTCACAGAATGTAAAATAAAACTTTAAAATTCAGCCATTTCTGTATATTTTGCATATATTCATGAATGAGATAAAATTCACTGTGTCCTCTTCAAGGTAAAGCATCCGTCTTGTCCCACCCCCCCTTCCTAATCAGGAATGAAATATATAAATAAGTATGTTTTTAGTTTCAAGGCTGTCTAGTTATTTTAGGACCAGACCTTTTAATCTCAATTCAAGGGCATCGTCAGGGCTCAAGAAGCAAGGAGAACAAAGTCACTTAGCCCAGCTGCAGCTGCCTCCTTATCTCTTCTTACCCTTGAAAATTTAGGGTGGTACTCTTACCCTTACCCCTCTCATATAATGAGCTCATAGTATACTATGTGTCTTGCTATTTTCTGATTGGGGTAGACTTCATACCTAGATTGTAAGTCCTGGGAGGATGAGACAGAGGAGGGTGTGGGGGAAGTTTTGCATGAGGAACCTATAAAATGTTTGTGTTTGCACCCATGCCTGGCATTTCTACCTCACTTGGGGGGGGTGCCCTTTTTCATGAAAAAGAATATATTTCTGTCTCTTTTCTCTCACTTTCTGATTCCAGGTTTGTTTGTTTTTTAAATTTGAGGGAATGGGACATTTATGCTTGCTTTTATCTCATTCATTCAGATATATGTGTGTATATACGTATTTACATATGTTTTATATGACAAAATGGGAGGAAAATGTAGAAATATAAATACAATTGGAGATCATAACAAAACACGTAAGATCTGGAATTTGGCTACCAATACAAAAGCAGGACTTATTCCCCCTTCTCCCAGTGTTACGAATAAAAAATTAATCTTGGAAACTACATACTAAATTTATAAGTATTTATTGGTAAAGAGAAAAGAAAGTGAGAAATTAAGGTTTTTTAGCCTTCGAAGTAAGAGCAGGTCCCCATTTCAGCCTGGTAAAGTCCCTTTAGAACTGCTGCTTGCTTAGATAAGCAGGTTGCCTGACAGCTCAAAAAAATGTCCAAGAGAGGGAGCCAGAGCTGAGAGTACTGAGAGAGCTTCATGAACTTGCTTTTGAAGCCTCTCTCATACCCTTTCCATGGGTCCTTCAATTGGCCCATGGCCTCCATATGTCATAACTCCTGGTCTCTTGGCCTCCATGACTTCCTCACCCTGTGCTGGCAGATCCAGACATGTGACTCTGTGACTCCTATGTTCACCCACTGTGATGTCTTCTGGGGATTGTGTGTAAATAAAATTAGCTCTAGTCCATTCTATAGTCAAAACTCTACCTACCTGAGATGAGGTCATTCCCACCTCCCTTAGTGGGGAGGGGAGACTGAGTTACCAACACGTAATAATAAGTAACAAATCAAAAACAAGGGACTGCCCTTTAGGCAGTCCAAATCAATGTAGAGATTGCCATTTGTCCGCTTGAATTAGAGGTGGACCCATGGGAAGTGAGGGAAGACACTATCTCTTTAAGTATGTTGGTTACTTCCTGTGGAGCAGTTCTGCACTTGGTGCTGAAGGATCTCCTGAGACCTCAGGCAGCTTCCCCTCTGAATGGTCACGTGGGTGAGTTAGGCTGACTTCCTTGGCCTACCTAGGCGGCTTCCAAACTCTGCCTTAAGTAGGCACTAGCCTATCTGGTTGCTAGGCCTTGTGGCTTGCAGCCTAATTTATTTAGCCTTTTAACCTTCTCTCTTGTCCAGGCCTCTGAAGGTCTTGGACTAGCCGCTCCCTTCCTCTTTATTCCCATACCTTTACCTTCCTAAAGGTAAATAAACTGCCTAACTCCATGCTGACTTGGGTCTGGTTTAATTACGGAATCAACCTGAATTGTTGATTCCTGGCGGCCACACTTTAAATACATATCTATAAAATATCTAAATTTCCCTCTTACAATTGAACTGGGCTGGAGGTCCCCCAGATATTTAATTTACTATTCTATTATTTCACCTTATTTCTTTAATTTTTTCTGTTACATGTAAAACAATTTTTGACAATTGTATTCTTATATTTTAGAATTCAGATTTTCTCCTTCCCTTCCTTTCCTCGTCCCTCAGTAATAAATAATCTGATATAGGTTATACCAATGCTTTCATGTAATACAAATTTTTATATTGCTCATATTGTAATAGACATGTATCACTCTTTTCTTGTTCTCCTTCTTCCTTCCCTAAGGATAAGACACATTTCTATAGCTGAATGTGGATATTATTCCTACTTTGCTCATGAGAATACTCTAGTGAGAGTAATGTTGAAGCATTGCCCACCACACACTCCCATCTTCCCTCCACTGTATTGTTTCTTATATACCTGCTCGTGATATTTGCCCAATGTATTACTCTTTCCTAATCCTTGATTTTTAAAAATATCATCCCATCATATTGTCAACCTTGAAAAACAGAACCACCAAAATAGTTAGAAAGAACAAGTCTTTAATGCTCTAATGGCCTCCACACAGAGTCATGCACAAAATACCACACAGACACAAGTTCTAGTACTCTGGGAACACTTTTATCTGGGAAAAATGCACCTTCTATTGATTTTCCAATGAGCTGAAGAACTTGGGGTCTTATATACCTTTTGAGAAATAAAGGACAAGAAGGACAACTGATTGGTTTACAATGGAGACAAGGAGGATTCCAGCCTGAGGCTGAACTACCTGTTAGAGTCCTACATACAATGGAAGAAACTTCTAAAACAAAAGGGTAGTTAAGATTTGATTATATCTACTATATAGAAAGTGTAATATGTACAAAGAGGAGATCTAAGCAAACATAATGACATTTTTCATTTTAGCTGACAAGGAACAAGGAAGCTTTCATAGTAAAGGTGGTACCTGAGTTTAATCTTGAAGAGTGAGGAACTTCACTGGAAGTGAGATTAGTAGAGAGGAATGTAAGTCCATCCCAGATACAACTGATAATATGGGTAAAGGCACATAGCACAGAGCCTAACACATAGTAGGCTATTAATAAATGTTATTTAGTTGTATGTTTTACAGTTTTCGAAACATTTTAATTGGCTTAATTCCGTTGTTTTTCAGTCAGTCTGAACTCTTATATGGCACAATGGACTATAGCTACTCATGGGGTTTTCATGACAAAGATATTGGAGTGGTTTGCCATTTCCTTCTCCAGTGGATCCTTTTGTCAGGTTGTGAGTTGCCCAGGTTCACCCAGCCATGCGGTGTCTGAGGGCCAGATTTGAACTTAGAAATAGGAGTCTTTAATTCATTAAATCGTATTGTTCTCATTTTACAGACAAGAAAAATGAGGAGAGAGATGAAGTGATTTACCCAGTCACAGAACAAGGCAGTCAATGTCTGAGGCTAGCTGACCCACACAAGTTTTGCATAAGAAGTACACAAACCTCTTAGGTTTAAGGACTTAAATGGGCACGGATTTTAGCAGTCATCAGGTTTCTCATTTAACAGACTAGCTCAAAAGCACGGAGGTTAAATGAACTGGCCAGGTTCACATAACTAAGGTCTGTGGCAGGATTTGAATTCATCTTTTTGACCCGATTCCATGTCCAACACCCTATCTAAAAGGACACGCATCTGCCTCAAACGATTTGGGGGATCTTATTTTCCCAACATGCAAGAGGAGAAGTTCAGAACAGATTTCTAAATAACTTTGCAGACTCATTCAAAGCCTAAGTCAGAGAATTAATCTAAGAGCTTCCTGGACAGGAGAAAGAGACAGAGAGAATGAGAGTGTTAGAGAGGTACGCATGCGTAGTCAGTCCGGCCCACGGGGGAAGCATACCCAACCCCCTCAGCTCCCTCACTTTTCGGTAAAAGCAAAAAGATCGTTTTTTTCCCCTCCGCTTCTCAGAAACCTGGGATGTGTTCAAATAGGAATGTTTAATTAAGGTCAAGTTGGGAATTCAGCTCTTCACCTTTCGTTTCTGGCCACTTTTTAGTCATAGTCGCAGCCGCTGGAAATACCCCAAAGCCCCGTCATTACTCATGCGCAGAAAAATAGTCGTAGAGGATCCCGGGAGACGATGCTTCCTGAGGCCGCACTTCCGGTCGTCGTCCTGGAGCCGCCCTCCGTGTTTGTCCTCTCCGGTTTCTGTCATTGCCGCTTTCCCCCGAGATTTCGGCGTCTTCAGGGATGATGGCGGCCCCCGAGCAGGTACCGCTGTCGCGGGGCTGTCAAGGCCCCTCTACGCCGCCGCTGCCGCGGGCCAACAGGACCCTCCTGGTGCGGCATTTGCCAGCTGAGCTGACGGCGGAAGAGAAGGAACATCTTCTGAAGCACTTCGGCGCCCAGGCGGTGCGGGTTCTGTCTGACAAGGGCCGATTGGTAAGGAAGGGTGGGCGCCTAATCCGATTTTAGCGGAAGTGCTTGGGGGAGCTGGGGATTATTTGTTAGGGCGGAGTGAGGAAAGCTGCAAGGCCCAGGTGGAAAACATGCTGTCCTTGTCCTAAACTGACCGGCATAGAGCAGAGAATCCCTCTACCTTGAAACAACATGAAAACGTCCGGGAATCCAGGATAAAGAATAAAGAAGCTTTTAGATTATCTGGACCAGCCCCAGAGAGGCAGATGGGGGTAGTAGTTTAGGGCGACAAGCGAAGTGACCATGAGCAAGTCTCTAAACTCTGCAAGCCAGTTCCGTCTTCTTTAAGAGGGGGATAATTATCCCTGCTGAAGTTCCTGGTCCACTGGTTCTATGTGAGGCTCAAATGAGAGTGTTCAGCACCTCTGGTATGAAGGCTTCTTAGTCCCTTTAAGGTTGTCTACCTTTACCTAATTATCACGTGGCTTTAAGAAGCTATATTGGCCACACCTCCGTAAAATTGTCTTGTTAAGCTATGTCCCCCAAACAAGAGATGGCTTCCCTCATAGAATGGATGGATAGGAACATTTTGTTACCAATGAGGTCAACTTTAAAACAGGTGCCACGAAATACTTATAGCTTGATCAGACATCAAAGATGACTGCCTACCAAACCATCACCAGTTCTCTTTATTTTTGTTATTCCATTAGACTAATATGACTCTGGGAGAAAGTGAGGCTGATGACTTTGTACAACTCTTCCTCATTTAAATCTAACTCCCTGGGAAAACCAAGACATTCCAGTGACATTATTGATCCTCTTCTAGAAAAATAGTAGAACATGAATTAGAACCCAAGTGCTCCCACTCCAAACACCACTCTTTCTGCAGCTCCTATATGCCTTTTTAGTTAAGCATATTTTTAGGATTCAAATCCATCTCCCCTCATAACCTCTTTGACCTTAATGAATGGGAAATGTTGAGCCCAGAAATACTAGCCTAGATATTTTAGTTCAATGCCTGTTTTTCATGTGACTAGATAATACAGTAAGTTGATATTTGCTGCTTTCTATGTTTTCTGTCCTTTTAAACTTTAATTTTTAGAAGTAGAATTTTCCCATGAAGGCAGAGCAAAAGGGTATACATTTAAGCAATGTCATAAGGCAGGGGTCGGCAACATATGGCTCTCCAGCAGTATCTGGCTCTTTTGAGGGCCAGATATGGCTCTTTCTGCAGGAGCCATAGTCAGTTTTTTTCAGGTGCTGTTACAGGAGTGCGTACTGTGAGCACTGTATGGCTTTCACGAAATTACATTTTAAAAAATGTGGCGTTTATGGCTCTCACTGCCAAAAATGTTGCCGACCAGTGGCTTAAGGAATGGTTTTTCTACTAGTGAAAATTGTAATGCTTTGCAATTGAAAGACATTAAAATACAACTGGTATAGTTTAATAGATGATCGTTTCAGATTTCCCTGCCCGTGCTAATTTTGTGTCTTTTAAACATAAGTATCTCTTGCTTTTGAGTTTACTTTGATGCTATTCAACATACCATGATTATCTTTCAGAAACATACTGCTTTTGCTACTTTCCCTAATGAAAAAGCAACGATAAAGGTATGTGATATTCTCGACACTAAACATTTTATCTACATTCTTTCATTTCAACACTTTGATATGTAACATTTATATTGTTTCAGGCTGAGGTCTATTGATATATGTTCTTGACCTTTTCTTACACTACCCTTTTCATTCCTTCCCTCTTTCACCTACTTAAGTACATAGAAGTAACCACAAGGCTTACTTAATAGTAAACAGTAGTAGTAAACAATAATAAAATAGTAAACATTTTCAAGTAGTTCTTTTATTTGAATTGCAAAATTGGAACTGTTTCAAAAAATACTTAAATTTAACTGAAAAAAAGTACTGCCTTGCCTATGTGCACTAAAACTCCTAAAGAAGAAAGAAAAAGAACAATTTGGGCAAATTTCTTTTTCTCTGAAGACTATGTGGTCCTGATTTGTGCAGTAGATCTGCTTATGGTGGTTTATGTTGTCCAAGGTAGAAGGCCTCATCTATTTATTAGGAGGAGCAGATTGAATATAAGCCAAAATTTGAAGTAAAGTTGAGCCACAAACCCATGTGACATGTGACTTATACTCCTGTGATATATGCCAATATTAAAAGAAAGAGGAATAATTGCACTAACTAATCAATTCTTAAGCCATTATTAATCATAGATTAGGTGCTAAGTACTATACTAATTACCAGAGACAAAAAAAAAATACACAATCCCAGCTTTCAAGGAGTTAGCATTTTAGTTGGGAAGACATAACAAGTACATTACTAAGTATATATAAAATATATATAAAATGGTTTTGAGAAGAAACAGTATGGCAATGAAAAGACCTTATGTAGTAGCTAACACTTGAGTTGAGACTTAGAAGAAATGAGAGATTGTGAGAAACCAAGGTAAGGTAATAGGATTAATAGTAATTACAGTACAAAGTTAGTGTGCTTTAGTTAAAGAGTTTGATTGTGGAGATTCTAAGTCATAGTCTGAGACGCACAATAGTCACCCAGTAAATCTTTCTTGATTTGAGTGTCATTGATGGTATTTTTTAGTTCTGCCACCAAAAATAAAAACTTGACAAAGCATCCACATGAATAAAAGAAGCCATTATTATAAAATTAGATGTTAATAACTGGTATTTTTAAACTAATGTTTGAAGAAATATATTTTTGTTCATTTTTGGTTGTAGTAAGTTAAATGTTATGAATCAGAGATTGAATATTTTATCTTGTTACTATGAAAGACTTTTTTTAGGATGATTGCGTACTTAAAATTTTTGTCTGTTTTAAGAATAGTGACTTGTGAGGGCAGCTGGGTGTCTTACGTGGATTGAGATTGAGAGCCAGGCCCAGAGATGGGAGGCCCTGGTTTCAAATGTGCCCTCAACATTAACTAGCTGTGTGACCCTGGGCAAGTTACTTAACCCGCATTGTCTAGCCCTTACTGCTCTTCTTCCTTAGAACCAATACCCAGTGTTGATTCTAAGATAGAAGGTAAGGGTTTTAAAAGAAAAAAAAAATTGTGATTTGGAACTTGAATGATAGAATATTTGGGATAGAGAACACTAATTAATAATATATTACTAACAAGTAAATTTGAAATGTTAGTTACACTTATCAAATTTAGCTATTTTACTTTCTGTCATTTTGAAGGCATTATCAAGACTTCACCAACTAAAAGTTTTAGGTCACACTTTAGTTGTTGAATTTGCAAAAGAGCAAGACCAAGCTTCCTCCTTCTGTCAAACTTCGTATTCAGAGAAAAAAAAAAGGTATGTGGTTTGTTTTTTTTGCCTTCATATTTTTAAGAGTTATTTTGGAAGAGAAAATTATGCTTTTAGGGAAAATAATTGTTGAATAAAGCTTATAGCTGTTGAAGCCAATAAGTAAAGAGAATTCATTTTATGGAAAATTTTGCTAGCCAACGCATTCAAAATTTATTATTTCAGTTCAAGCACTTATTTAACTGGTTTGAAGTAAAGCATGAGTGAAGAGGGAGTTTAGTTGAGGTCCTTTGCCTAGAGGAAATTGGGGGGTGCAATTTATAGGTGGTTTGAAGAAAGAAGAGTGGGTTTGTAATTGCTACTGTGAAGAGGTCTATTGGGAACAATCAGAGAAGAATAAAAGACTTTCCATGTAGCAGTGAGGGTCCTATTCAGGGTAAATAGCATACATTTGTAGTAGACTTAGTTTTCCTAGCTGTATAATTTTCTTCAATGTTAGATTGCTTGGGAAAAAATTTCCTGGATGATTTTTGTATGTTGTCTTAGAAACCTAACATCACTAATAATTTGATAGGAAATGTAACAGAAATCAACACTGAAGTTACAAATAAACTTTATGTCAAAACTTGTTAGTAAGTTAAGAGTGTCCTATAATTGTATTTATTGAAAAATAATTGACTAGAAACTTGGCAGTAGAGAGGACCAAAATGATACAAGTTATTTTTCTAGAGATTAGGAAAAGAAGATGAGAGATTAAGTTACTTGACTAAATTTTCATAACTAGTAAGTGGCAAAGCCAGAATTTTAATGATTTTATTTTTATCTTTTTCCTCCTTTCAAACCTCTAACTTCTGTGTTCTATGGAAGCTCATTTCTTACCAAGCACAGACATGTGCTATTGAATAGAGCTTGAGGGTCTTGCGGATTGAATACCCTATAAATTCATGGTTTCCAAATTTATTTAGACTGTAACTTATAGTCATGGTTTCCAACTTTAATTGGGTCCTGTACTCTATAAATTCATGGTTTCCAAATTTAATTGGGCCCTCATTTCATAAGTCCAATCCATTATTCTTACCTGATTTCCTCCTTGATTACTTCAGCACAAGGTATACCAAATCTTCTCAAATTTCCCAAGCTCTCATACCTTCACCTTCCCCCTCATCCCCTAATATTTCAGCTGAAGACTTCACCTTTTACTTTACTGAGAAGATTGAGATTCTTTCCCCTTATCTTCATCTCAGATACCCTTGACCTTATCCTTCACCCTCTGCTCCTTTCCCCAGTCTGATTATGATATGGCTTTTCTAGCCAAGGCAAGTACCTCTCCATTTGTTCTTGATCTCATCCCCTCTCATCTCTAGAAAATGGCACTCTCAATAATCCCATTGCTCTAATCTTCAGTCTCTCTTTACTCATTAGTTACTTCCCTACTGATTTTAAACATAAAAAGTGCATTAATGTTTGGAAAGGATGTCACACATTTTCTTATTTATTACTTGCATTTCAATAAAGTAGTAGCAGTTGTTATACCCATTTCACATAAGATGATTCTGAGGATTAGGGATTCAATGACTTGCCCAGGTTTACATACCAGCCAAGTTATTCTGCCTAGCAGGCCTTTTAACTCCTACATTGTACGATTACAGTTTTATAAACATCTTAAAGACAAGGGCTATGACTTATTCATCTTTCGTATATTATTTAGCATCTAGCACAGTGCATTTTTGTTAGATGAATTAACTTTACATGTCATAATTTAATACTCCGTATTTTTTTAACAAAATTTTGAAAGTAAAACTAGTTGTGGTCTTTCATTTTCTAGATCTGATGAACCTGTGGAAGAAGATAAAGAAAAAAAAGAGCCAAGTTGTTTGACCATAGAAAATGGAATTGCACCAAATCATGGGTTAGCATTCTCTTTTTTCCTACAGTCTTGTTCTTTTTTATGAGATTAATGAAAATAAGATAATTTTGAAGTTAGAGATTATACTTCAGTGCTTTGTAAGATGGAATAGATATATTTATAAATGAGTATAAATTAAAAATTGGTTACCCTAACAATTGGAGAAATACAAGTTAAAATAATTCTGATACTACTTCATACTCTTCAAATTGACAAAATTGAATACAATGAATTGAATATAATGAAAATGCGGAATGGTGGAGAGGATATGGAAAAATAGGTTCATTAATGTAATGCTAGAAATGCTGCGGATCGGTCTAGCTATTCTATTGAGCATAAGTTTAGCATGCCTGTTTTTCTCAACCCTTCTAATATTGATTTTTTCCTTTTTATTTTTACCAGTTTGATAGAGGTAATACTATGAGTTGTTTTAATAGATTTTCACTGATTATTAATAATAACAAGCATTTTCAAATGGATGTTCAATTTTCTTAAACTGCTTATTACATTTCACCATTTATTGATGAAAAATCTTGAAAAATGTTTTTAATTTTTTGAAATATGTTAGTGATATTGAGTAATTTATAATAAAATTTTATAATAAGAATTTTAAAAACATTTTCTCATAGGCTAACTTTTCCTTTAAATTCGTGCCTCAAATACCTATATCCACCACCTTCAAGCACAATACTAGCCAACATAGCAAGTGCCTTGGCAAGTGTGCCTAAGTTCTATGTACAGGTAAGTGAAGGAAATTTGTATTTTTGAAATGATAAATTTTGCATGCAAAATTTGGATACATTTAGTCAAACTTAAAGCATGAAATGATAATTCTGTAACATGAATCCTTAAAAATCTAGGAATCAATGGACTATATAATGAATCAGCAGTATGATATGGTATTCCAGAAAGCTTGTTTCAGTCTTGGAAGCACTGAAGTATGGGTGTTCTGGAGCAGCCTGGTGGCTCAATGGATAGAGAGTTAGGCATGGAGTGTGGAGGTGCTGGTTTCAAATCTGGTCTTAGATATTTCCTAGTTGTATGACTGGGCAATTAATTCACTGAACCCCACTTGTTCATTCCTTACTGCTCTTCTGCCATGGAACCAGTACTTAATTTCAATAAGGCAGAAAGTAAGAGTTAAAAAAAAAAAAAAAGAAACAAAGTGTATACTAGATCTGGAAAGTGATAGTTCCACTGTTTTCTACCTTCATCAGACCACATCTGGAGATTTGATTTTTTTTTTTTTTTTTTTTTTTTGTTTTACAAATATATTTGTATGGCAAAATCACTGGAAATAACACACATGCAATGATTGGAAGAAATGGATAAATGGATTCTGACATTTGAATGTAATGGATGGTATTATGTTATTAGAAATTACAAATACTAGAAATAGAAAGAAAACATGGGAAGTAAATTACCTCCATCCTGAGGCACCCCAACAATGGGTGTTACAGAGTATGTCATATCTAACTGCCTGGCTTCCCCTAGTGTCCCCGTGAGAATCAACGTGCAATGGCTGCCACAGGGGGAGGAGCTAGTGGGGTTTAAAATGTGAGCTTGGGAAGGAAAGGAGCTCTCGACTTCTGCTCTTGATCTATAAGGAACTGCCAGGCTGCATCAGGGACAAGGCCTCAACCTGCCAAAAGAAGAATCATTTCAATTCAGGCTGATACCTCTTAACCTCTCAATCTCTCTCTCTCTCTCTCTTTCTCTCAACCTCTCTCTCTTTCTTTCTCCTTTTCTCTCTCTCTCTCTCTCCCCAACCCCTCTCATTTTATTAACAAATGATTACAACTCTGGCCAGACGACCCTTTTATTTGTTACAAAAATAAGAGAACTATATGAAGAGATGAAAGGAGAATAAAAGAAAATAAGGATACATACTAATACATTTTTAAAAATAAGTCAGAAAATCAAGAGGAAAAAAGTATCAAAATAAAACAAATCCAAAGGGAACTCAACAGCAGAGGATGTTTATATTAGCACACATATATAATTTACATAATTTTAAACAAAATGTAAACAATGTTGTTTGTGGTTTTGCATGTAATTTTTCATGCATTTATTTAAATGTTCTTTGTTGATAGTGGTGATTACTAAGTATATAGTTTTTAAAATTGAAAAAATAAATTTTAAAAGTGATTACAGATCTCTTAGAAAAGGGTTTATTTACAAATTAAATTTTCATATTTTTGTATCTTTCGATTCACTCTTCCTATTTACATTTTGTCCTGACTAGAATGATTTTCCTATTTTAAAAGCTATACCTTTGGTAAATTTCAAGCATCTTTTAGATAAGTTTAAAAGTATAATTTTTACTCTTAAATTATCACTTAAAAACTCAATTATACAAATTGTCATCTCTGTCTTATAGACTGGGAAGAAATACTCCAATCTATACTTCAAATACTAAGCAAAAACAACGTGACCCTCTCGTATTTCAAGTTTAGTGACAAACCTGAGACACTTTTATTTTTTAAATCCTTGAAAGTATTGCTCCTCTGTCTAAAATTCAACGTCTAAATCTGGCCCTATCCTACTTTTTCAGTCGTGTCTCACATTATGCTCCTATTATCTACTCTATCCACTGAAAATCCCCTATGATTACCCACCTCCATGTCTGTATAGGCTGTTTGCTCCCTATACTTGAAATTTCTCCCATCTTTATGGAGATTTGATTTTAAGCACTATATTTTGAGAGATAAATTAATAACCTGAAGATCAGAGAGCAATTTTAAGATGTCAAACTTTAAGAATATACCATAGGAAAATCAGTTGAAAGAGCTGAGGATTTACAGTCTAGAAAAAACTTGAAATGGGAGACATAATGGCTATTTCCGAGTTTGTAAAGGGCTATCACACGGTAAAGATTACTGTGGATGTCCAGAAAGGCAGGACTGAAAATAAGAGTTGCAAAAACTACCAATTTAGGTTTTAAAAAGAGGAAAAACAATTCATATCTTTTAGTGCTATCTGAATATATAATGTACTGCCTTAGAGGGTACTGACTTACCTTTTCAAGAGAATTTTTTCCCATCTTTTTATACTTAATCAGGATTTCATTACTATATTTGAGTTTCCTTAAATTTTTGAATTAACTATTAATGTATCACTTCCTTTAGAATAGCAATAATATTTAATGTG
Organism: Gracilinanus agilis; assembly: GCF_016433145.1. NCBI lineage: Eukaryota > Metazoa > Chordata > Mammalia > Didelphimorphia > Didelphidae > Gracilinanus > Gracilinanus agilis. The sequence continues at coordinate 451,928,650 of NC_058133.1, forward strand.
GGTCTATAAGGTGTTTGGCTTTATCTTGATTATGATTTTTTTCTTTACTGGCATGAATTCATAAATCAGTGTTATCTACTAAATTTAAATGCCTCTATTTTAGCACTACTTTCAAAAATAACAGTATTTTTCATTCAGCAAATTTTAAAGAGACAAATGCACTTTTACAATGGAATAATTTATTACCAGGTCATGTCTAACTAATAAAAAATTAACAAATATATTTTCTTAGAAATACATTAAAGCTTTAATATTGTCTTTAGTTTGTTTTCTGTGTATTATAGTAAAGTTCTTTGGTACTTCAGTAATTAAACCTCTGGATGAAGTTAAAGATGAATTTGCTTTTTAATAAATGTTACTGAAAGGTACTTATATAGTGTTTTATACATATTAAATAATTATTTTAATTCCAAATAATTAAAAAAATTTTTTTAAGGTGCTTCATCTTATGAATAAAATGAATTTACCTACACCATTTGGACCAATTACTGCCCGACCTCCCATGGTAAGAATATATTTCTCTAATTTGTAATCTTAAATATTTTAAATTTGTTATTGTAATTAGAACAAAGATCAACAACTTTTTTTCCCCTGGATTCATCTATTGAACTTAAATAATGCTAATAAGATGGGGTTAAAAAACCTAAGATTTTGAAAAGACAGAAAAAGAATGCAAACAAAAGGAGATGAAAGTTAATATCTAAATAAATTTGAGAACAAGAGAAAAAAACAATAGATTTCATCCATGATAATTGAATCATTAGTTACCCTCTATCACCTTATGCACATTGATAGTTATTAAGTATTGTACTATATGTGTATGTAAGAGTTCATTAATTCTTCTCATTTTTAGAATTACCTTGAGAAGTGTTGTTCGAGGCACTTTTCAGGAAGATGCTGAGGGCAGTTGTTAAAATAAAATATTCAAATTTTAGTAGATAATAGTCATGTAACAAACTATATCATAGAGTTATAGATTTAGAGCTAGAAGAGACCTTACAAATTGTCTAATCCAATGCTTTAATTTTTAAATAAGAAAACTGAGGCCCAGAATACTTAAATACCTTGGCCATAAATAGTAGTAGTAAAAAATAAGTAGTAAATAAAGTAAAAAAAACAGTAGACCTAGGAGTTGAAACCACATCCTCTGATTTCAAATCCCTCTTTTAAGAATTATGGGAATTTTTTTTTTTTTAATTTATGGCCATCCTTGTATAATAAGACTTGAGACAGATTTTGGTTACTAAGCTACAAATAAAAGAAAATATTCTTGAAGAAAATAACTACTCTCCCCCCCCCAATACAGAACACACTTCTAAATTCTGTTGCATTCAAAATTTTGAGTTAGAGATGCATTTTTCAAAGGCATTGCTTACAAAACACAAACTCTGGCTTCCAGTCAACTTTATTTAGAGAAACTTGTCATTTTGACTGGCATCGTTGATGCATTTTTTGACCCTGGCTACTCTCAAAGATCTGGTAGTTTTTCGAGTTACTATATTCTTCTGTATAAGTGGAAATTTTATATCTTTTGAACTATGTCCCCCAGAATTCCTTTTAGTATTTTCCAAAATTCCCTTTAATCTCTCTGCGCCTCCACGTTTGTGTGGTCACATTGTTTTATAAGTTCTGTAGCTCCTCCCTCTCGTGCTCTTCTCTCTTGTGCTCTTTTCTTGGAATGAGGGCAACTGTGAACTTGGGACTTTTGGACAAGTAGATTAGCCATGGACATGTGTTTTTATTTTTTTAGATAAATACTTTTTTATTCCTTTACTTCTAGTGATATAAATAAATCTTATAAAATATAATATTTGGGGGGCAGCTGGATAGCTCAGTGGATTGAGAGTCAGGCCTATAGACGGGAGGTCCTAGGTTCAAATCTGGCCTCAGATACTTCCCAGCTGTGTGACCCTGGGCAAGTCACTTGACCCCCATTGCCCACCCTTACCATTCTTCCACCTATGAGCTAATACACAGAAGTTAAGGGTTTATTAAAAAAATATATATACATATATATAATATTTTAAGTTATTATTATATATTCATTTTAATTTTTACACTTCATGGTGGAAGAATAAGTACCAACACTGGTTTGAGTTTGGGTTAGTGAACATCACAATAGCTGGAAATTCAAAACAGGAGATGCAAAAAATAAATCATAAGCAGTATTACCTCATAAAACTTTGAAAAGTAAGAGGGAAAAATGAACTCATAAATATCTTGTTTTACAATTTTAGCCAGATCATTCCAAGGAGTTTTTGACATGAAATTAAAAAGATAATAATGATGGGAAGAAGGTTATATTTGGAATAAGAGAACTTGTATTTGGTTTATAACTCATTTCACCTATATTAAGTCATAATCTCTATGAGTCTTTTAGTTTATTAATAAAATATCAAATAAAAGATAACTTCTGTGATTCTTTTCATCCACTTCAATTTAAAAGTATTATTTTTAAGGCTATTAAGACATTAGCAACTATAAATTCATATGCTTTATCTCTAAAACAATATGGGAATGATCTCTATACATATATACATATGTATATGCTTAATGATGCTGTGAGAAAAGAACAAATTTTTGTGGTCAGTTTTACAGACCACATTTTGAGTTTTGCAACTGATTCAAAGATTTTATCTCCAGTGGTGTTTTGCAAATTAGTCTAAATTGGTAATAGTCTTCCCTGCCATGTCTGTTGAGAATGGAGATTAAGGTTTACTGATTCCATCTTTTCTCCTTTTCCATTATAGTTGTCATGACCATTCTGGAATAGTAATAGAGTTATTATTTTAATTCATTTTCCATTTTTTAAAGTTCAGCTAGTTTAATTGTGCATTAAAAATGCCTTTTATATTTGTATCCAATATTGTCTTCTCATCTTTATCCTTCCATTTTGGTATTAATTTTACTTTTGCTTTATCTGTTTGATTGCTGCACACAGAAGATTCAGAAATAGTAACAATTTTTTTTCTGTCAAAATATAAGTGTTTAAACTTTTTTTGCAGTGTTACTCAGTGCTTTCCATCTCTGTGACTTTCATATAATCTTTGACAGAAATAGTAATGATTATAGAATTACTAGAAAAGAACCTTGAAAGTCCAACCCTCTCATTTTACAAATAAGGAAGCTGAGATAAAAAAAGACTAATTTCCTAAGATTGTACAAATAGAATAGTATGCTATAATTTGAACCCATAACCTCTTATTCAAAATTTAATATTTTACAAAACTTTGACCTCTTTCATTTTAATCCCAACCTATGTTTCCCCATCTTCTGAATTCGTTTATCTGTTAACATCAACAATTATCAGTTTCTCTATTTCTTCAACCCTTTCAACTTTCTGCATAATTCCCTTGTCAACACTTACCATTAACATTTTAGACAAGGTATTTCTCATTTTCTTTTTTTTAACCCTTTCCATCTTAGATTCAATGTTATATATTGGTTCCAAGGCAGAAGAGTTGTAAGGACTAGGCAATGGAAGTTAAGTGACTTGTTCAGGGTCACACAGCTAGGAGGGGTCTGAGATTTGAACCCAGGACCTCCTATTTCTAGGCCTGGTTCTATATTCCACTGAGTCACCTAGCTGCCCCTACTAATTGTTATTTCTTTTGGCATGTGCTGACATCTAACTTTGCCCAGTCTTTTATTGAGCTTATAACTTACCTGTGTTTTCTGATTTAATTTATAATCAGAATGCCTGATGTAGGTCCTGATTAGGATAATAAATCCCCTGAAGCAGTCCTATGTATTTGAATTCACACTCTTTAAAGTTATAATTATGCTAATCGTGTTAATTGGTTCCTGCATAAAAGAAATATATGGTGTGAATTCAAATAATAAGACCACTTCAGGAGATTAATTATTCAAACTAATCAGGACCTAGTTGCTATTCTTCAAGTGACATTATCTCTTTGATCATTGAACAAAGTTTTCACATTAAGAGTTCTAACAATTAGTTGATCCTTATCACCTTGAAATACTGAAGACCATTTTCTATTTGTTTTATAGGTTACTGTGGCCAAAAAAAGAGCCTAAATTAGTTGCCATTATGTTGGTGACTAATGTCTTTGTACTTTTCTAAGATGATTGTTGGACAGTAGGGACTGTACTCAAAGCCTTTCCATCTTAATAGAATCTGCCAGAGCTTGAATTCTGCTGGCACAACCTATGATAACACTGTGCTGTTTCCATATCAAGCTAAGCCATTGATGTTCTTTTAGTAAACTTTTATGAACTTTTAGTTCATATCTGTCTTTTCTAGTTGAATTTATAAATCACATTCTATTATTATACTTTCTGTTTCTTTGGGTTAGTATGAAGAGTATATGCCAGTGCATGTGCCTCTTCCCCCTGTACCTCCTTTGCCACCTGAAGAACCTCCCATGCCAGAAGATGGTGAAGGATCTAGTGGAGAAGAATCAGAATATGAAAGTGGTGATGATGAAGCCCGAGAGAGGTTTGTAATAAATACATTTTAAATGTGAGAAAAGTGAAATAGAGTATCATTTTTCCTTTTAAATTTTTACTTTGTATAATAGAATATGTCACTAATTAGGAGTAATACGATTATTCAGCTAATAAGTTATCGAGTAACTGTAAATAAGGCAGCATGGTTGGATCATGGGCTATCTGGAGGAGAGAAAAGTACAAGAAATATAATTAAAAAGATAGGAAGGGACTGGGTTTTGAAGAACAAGAAAGAAGGAAGGAGGGAGGAGAGCATAACCAAAGAGGAGAGTTTATAGAGATTATAGGGAATGTGATATAGGGTAGAGGAAGAACAGTTGGCTTTGTTAAACTGAAAAATCTGCTCACTCTTTGAGACTTGCACAGAGGAAGAAAGAATAGAGAAAGATGGGCTTTTGAGGTTAAGTGCTTCCAGGAGTAGCTATAGCATATTATTTGAATTTAGGAGTTCTAAGGTGTCATAGGCTAAAGCCAAAGGAGTGATCTGTCACCAATACATTGGTCTCCCTGGGAGTAGAAAACCTTCAGGCTTCCCAAGGACAGATAAGTTTTAGGTCAGAAGCAGAGCAAGTAAAAGCTCCTGTGCCTATCATTTGGGTTGTCCGTTGAGTGTCAATTGTACTTATAACCTCATTGAGAGAGAAAAACCAATCTCAAAAAAAATTTTTTTTAAGGAAAAGCTTCTGACATAGCTTCAGTTTTCCTAATAACATATATGTTGAGGTCCTTTGTTGAGAGGGAGTGGGTTGTGCAGGTGGCTTGAGAACAACAGAAAGTTTGGAACTGACATGACGAAGCACAATTTGGAACCTACATGAGAAAAATAGATGGAATCAATTGAGTTTAACATAATTTTGTAACAGATACAGTCAACACCAATCAAGTAGTTTGACTCACCTTCATTGTGTTTGGCAGTTTATGAATAGGAATATAGAAAGCATGTATATAAGAGTAATCTGAGTTTGGGGTCTGCAAAAGGTTAGAACAAAGGATTCAAGAATAAAGGACCAGAAGGTTTAACCACTTAATTAAAACACACTTAAATATTGGTATTTTTATTTTTAAAAGTATCATAACTAGCAGTGCAATGGGAACAAAAAGAAGCAAACAGAAAATGTAAGAAATAAAATGTATAATGTTAAGATTAAAATTCTCTGGAAATTGTCTCCTAATCTCCAGGATGCTCCCCTTCTTTCCTCAATGAATTCAATACTTGGTTTACAATCTTTCTCTTCTCTCCAGCTTCTGACCTGATAAAAGGGAATTTCAATGTACATATATTTAACTATGAAATATCCTATCCTCTTATTTACTCAGCTTAGTCATTTCCTGTGGCCTTGCCTTCTAGCCTACCTTAGCTACACAGAGATAGTCATGTCCTTAGTTTTGCTATTACTCATTAATGTACCACTTCCATCTTCTTGAACGCTGAAATTCTGTGGTCATTTTCTTCCTCCCACTTATTCCCTGTTCCCAGCCATTACCCACTGGCTATACTGACTTCTCTTCTTCATTTTGACCCATTAGTGTGAATTATTTTAACTTTACATTGTACTCTTCTCTCCAGTCATCCTTAGTTCCATTATGAATTTATGTTACATAATATCAACATCAAAGCTCTTTATGTGTATTTCTCTAATTAACTCACTATCCCATTCTCCATAGCAATTTTTCCAAACCTTTTCATCCCTCAGACCTTTCTCTACCCCTTTTGCTTAGCTGAAAACTTTGCCTCATATCTCACTAGAAAAATTGAGACCATTCATTTAGAATTCCCTCTTCTCCCCTCTTCCCTTATTACACATCACTCAATTCTTTCTTCCACTGTCAGCTCCTTCACAATCCTATCTCACATAATGAGGTGACCCTTTTTCTTACCAGATTATCTTTTCTTATTCTCCATTGCTTTGTTTATCTTCATTCTCTCATCTTATATTGGCTGTTTACCAAAAAACATGTCCATATCCATCCTCAAAAATCTCTCATTTGAGCAACCTGTTCTTGATAGCCATTGTCTCATTTGTCATCTTTTTTCTCCCTTTTGATTAAATTTGAGAATATCTACAATCATTCTCTACTTTTTTTCTCATTCTTTTAACTTTCTACAATCTGGCTTCAACCCATACTTCTTTGTCCATTGAAAATATTTATTTACAAATCAAGTGACCTTTACTCAGTCTTCATTCTTGACATCTCTGCAGCCTTTGACATTGTTAGCCACCCTCTTCTTGACATTGTCCTCTCTAGGTTTCTGTGACTCCCCTATTTTGATTTTCCTATCTGTCTGATCAGGAATCTTTACTGGATCTTTGTCTATGTTACATCTTCTCTTTCTTGTTCCCTTTTCTCTTCTCTGCCTGTACTGTTTCACTTGGTTCATAATATTTTTTCATTAATTAATTCCCATGCATTCTATTATCATCTCTTTGCTGATGATGCTGAGGTCTACTTTTCCTGCTCTTTTCTAACATCTAGATTTACATCTCCAACCATTTATTGTACATCTCAAGCTGGATATCTCATGCACTTTTAAATTCCAAATTTCCAAAACTGAACTTAACTTCATAGACCTCTCTCCTTTTCTAAGCCATATTGTTATCATTGGGAATACACTATTTTCCCAATCACCTGGGTATAACCAAAGTGTTACTTATCTCCTTAGTCTTATCCCTCATATACAATATGTTGCCAAGACCTTTTGATTTTAACTTCATTAGAGTTCTCATTTTACTTTCTCTCTCTTTCTTTATCTTTTTCTCCCTCTCTTCCTCTCTCTCCCTCCCCCCTGACATTATCACCACCCTGGTGTAGGTGTCTTCTTCACTCTATGCCTAGATTACTGCAGTAGCCTGCTGGTTGTCAAATTGTTTTTCTAAAGATTTGACCATGTCACCCCCACCAATCAAAAAAATCCCAATGCCTCCCTATCACCTCTAGGATCATATACAAAAAAAAACCTATGATGTTCAAGCCCTTTGTAACCTGATCTTTTACTACCTCTCCATTTTTCTTATGTTTTACTTACCCCCACATAATCTTCAATACAATGACATTTGGCACTCTTGTTGTTTTTTCTTTAGCAGAACTCTCCATCTCCTGACATTTTCACTGCCTGTCCCCTTTGTCTGGAATGTTCTCCTTCCTCATTTTGTTCTCTCAGCTTCCCTGGCTTCCTTCAAGTCTCAATTAAAATCTTACCTTCTACAAAAAGCTTTTCCCAATCCCTATTAATGCTTGTCTTCCCTTAATTGATGATCTCCAGTTTTATACTGTATATATCTTCTTTGTACACAATTGTTTCATGTTGTCTCCCTGATTAGATTGTGAGCTCCTTGAGAATAGGGACAGCCTTTTGCCTTACTTTTTAACCCCTAATATTTAATACCTTGCCGGGTACATAGAAAGGATTTAAGGGCTTTAGACTCACTGACAGAAGTATTTGATTAGAACAGTATTTTAAAAAATGCTTAGGTTAGAATTTCTTTTGAAGTTGTAAGTAATTCTACTTTTCTTTTTGTGGTATGCCTAATTTTGAGTTGGAATTTTCTTAAAAATTTCATCTTGGAAAAAGAGATTTAAACAATTTATAGATGATGACCTATAGATAAATCCAAATAAGGAATATACATTATTTTCTAATTTAGGATGACAAAACTAATGGAATTAGCTAATTTTCAACCCAAAAGACCAACAACTGCAAAGCAGCGCCGTGTAAGGAAAAGGCAAAAGATAAAGGACATGTTGAATATACCTACATCTACTTCACATAGGTAATTTCAAGTTTCTGACTTTTTTGTTGTTTTTCAATTTAGACTTGGGATTTCATTATTTTCTGGGTTACACAATAACATTATGAAATATGAGTTATATCCTTTAAAAAACTTGAAATAGTCATGCCTTCTTTTGTAGGGAAATTTCATCAAAGGTGACTAAAATAAACTGATGGCATTCTACACATTTTCATTATGTTGATAATAGAATTTAATTCTGAAATGTTTGGGTTTCAAACTTATTTTTAGATTCTTTTAAAAATTTTAAATCTTGAAGTTTTTGTTTTAAGTGAAAAAAGACATTTTAAAAGTTGCATTTTTCTTTTTATTTCCTCACTCTTTTACAGTATTATTACCCTAGACTTCTTATTTGCTTACTTTTAGGTTAACTGACCCAAAAGTCATATTTAAATGTTTTTATTTTCCTTTTATTCAAATTTCCCCTGAAGGATTAAGTAACCAAAAGATTTGAGGAACAGTTACTGGTCAAGACAAGTCTTAATAATCCTAATTTTAGGAATATAATTTTCTTGTGCTTGATATTTACAATTATCCTGTTGTCAGGTTTTATATTTCTGTCTTTGAAGTTTTACCACCATTTTTAGTTCACTTTAAGTATAATATATTAGAAAGTATTTTGCCCTTGTAAAAAAAAGTATTCATTTCCAAAAACCAAAATAAATACTGTTAATGCTAAATAGTTGGAGTAAATGCAGAAATCAGTAGTTAGAGAGACTTTGGGGATGACAATCCTACTTTGCAGCTGGAAGAGTTATTTTTCCTCCCTTCAGTGAGATTAATCTGGTTCTGTTTTTAAACAGTAATTTACACCCAGCACTGTTGCCTTCAGATGTGTTTGAGCAGCCACAACCTGTAGAGCATAAAAAAATAGAATTCAACATATCTTCAGGGATACCAACTTCATTTGTAAAAGATTTAGAAGGAGAACAAAATAGTGGTAAGGAAACCTTATAATTTTATCTAATACTGTGTAAAATCAGGTTATATATGTTTTCAACATATTTTATGTGATAAAAGATAAAACATGTATATATGATTTCTTCATATTTTTTATTCTTCATTAAAATCACTGAAGAGTATGTATATTGTAACTTTTTGCCAGACCTAGAAATTAATTTGAATGTTAATATTTTTTGAATGTTAATATTTTTAAGACATTCAAAGCTGTCTTTGAATAATACAGATTTAGGCCTAGGTATCTATGTCACAGACTTAAAATATTATAGAGCTGGAAAAGGCATTAGATGTATTCTATTCCCTCATTCTGTAGAAAGGATAGAGATCTAGAAATATTAAGCACTTACCAAGGTTATGTAACTTTAATTAGTGACAGATCTAGCATTAGAATTTAGCTTGGTAAAGGTACCATCCCATGTACTTTTCTTTTCAAAACTTTTCTAAATTAGGAATTTATAGACTAATGTTAATATCAAACTACTTTAGATTTGTCTGTTCCTGGAGATACAACAAATGAGGGTTTTGGAAAGATCTTTCCAACCCCTATTCTGAACGACAAAGAGGAGATTCAAGAAGACTCAGATGAGATACCAGCAGAATTTGTCTCTAGAAAAGAATTGGAAAAGGGCAGAATTTCTAAAGAAGGTAATTATTGGGTCTATTGCAAAATATTACTACTTATTATTTATTTCATTTTTATTTTATTCACTCTGGTAAAAATGAATAGTCAAACTCTTTAGTTCAAATAGATAATTACCAAATCCATAATATGAATATAGTATACATAATTGTACTGGAATTTCACAATAAAATTAAGAAGTCATATTATAAAGACTTGACTCAGCAATTGTAGAACTAAATAGGTAGGCACTGGTAGTTGAAGCTCTGAACTCTTCAAGTCATTTAAACTTTTTTATTTCTTTATTATTAAACTTCTATGAATAAAACCAGAATTACAAAGTATAGTGTTAGGTATGTAGTAAACACAGTTATTAAACTAATACAGAAGACCATGATAGGAATATCTGTATTATTCAAGAGAAGAAACTTTCAAATATGATTTCACAAAAACAATTGACTTGCTAATTAACTTACTTTCTTAAAACATTTCATTTAGCAATGTCTTTTAATCACTGTTGGCTGAATTTGGGCTAATTTAATTTTATGAGAATTAACAAAAACTCCAAATAAATTTGGCAATTAAAACTACAGTATTTTCTGTAGTTGATTTAATAATAATATTATAATATAATAATGATGATGATGATGTTGATGATGATTTAATAATAACTGACATTTACATAACATACCAGACTCTATGCTTTTATAGTTGTTATCTAGTTTGATCCTCACAACAAACCTAGAAGGTAGGTTTCCCTAGCTGCATGATCCTAGGCAAGTACTCTTATGTCCCCTATTTTATAGATATGGAAAACTGAGGTAAACAGAAAGGACTTAATCCAGGGTCACACAGATAAGTGGCTGAGATCTGATTTGAACTCAGATCTTCCTGAATCTAGGCCCAACACTATCCAAATATACTTTATAGTCTCTATCCATTCTACATTTTCCAACTAGGTACTGAATGTTTCATATTATTTGCAATTGGTTACATTTATGACTTTACATTCATTTTGGAAATTGATTAAAGCATCATGATTTCCCCTTTCTTTTTTATTCATTGCTCCAAGAAATGGAAACACTTTCAGTTTTCAAAAGTTATGAACCAGGGGATCCAAACTGTAGGATTTATGTAAAGAATTTAGCAAAGCAAGTTGAAGAAAATGTAAGTAGAATTTTCTCATTTGACCTTTTAAAAATTTTATTCTTTTGGCTTCTTTGTGATTTTTCTCTTTTTCCTTTTTGATAAAATTCTAGGATCTTAAGTTTATTTTTGGAAGATATGTTGACTTTTCATCCCAAACAGAACGAATCATGTAAGTCATCTCCAGCAAAGTTTTACATCTCATTTATTTTCATTTCTTCCCTAATACTTTCTCTTTAAAAAAAAAAAGAGAGTGAATATTGCATAACAAACCATAAGCCTTGGAGGTTATGATGTACCTTGTTAGTATCAGCAACTTCTATTAACCTCAAAAACCATTTCTCCAGTGACTTTCAAAGTTAATGACCTCATTTTTTGGAATATCACATTCCTTTAGTTCTTTAGCAGTCGTTTTTGGCTTAACAGAAGATTACTTTTTTTTCTTTTAAACTCTTACCGCCTGTCTTAGAATGAATTCTGTGTATTGGTTCCGTTGCAGAAGAGTATTAAAGGTTAGACAATAGGGGTTGTGACTTGCCTGGGATCATGCAGCTAGGGAGTATCTGAGGACAGATACAGAACATTACTTTTAACCATAATTGTGTTTGTAAGAAACATTTGGAGGTGTTGAAACATGGTACATGGACGATTTCCTTTAAAGTTTCAAATTTAAGACTTAAATTCTTTAGTTCAGGGAAACAATCCAACCTTTCAAGAACTAGGAAGGCAGAAGTAAGGAAGAAGTGATGTGACATTTTTAGGAGAGAAGTTGTTGAAATTAAGGAGTTTTCTCTCTATTCCTCTAACTTGACCTTTTATTTCATCTGGAGAACACAAAGCATATCATTCTTCTTTGAGGGATCTTTTCTATCAGTAACAATTCCTTTTCAAAGGAGAAAAAAAAGATTATATTATTTGAGAAAAACATAATCCTTTATAATACTGAAGAGAGAAATTAAGGGGGAAGAATCCACAAGTAAATGTTATATGTTGAGCTAATAACTTAGTGTTAAAATTTGATTTTTAGAATTCTCATTAGTTTCAGAAGTGATTTCCTGGCAATGTAGTTTTAAATGCTTTTTTACAATGAAGGTGCACACCATCAGCCTCTGCACATCATTGTCCTTAAAATAAGATTGAAAGCCAGTTATCTTAGCACTGATATCAATCTTATATATTATTTACATTTGCCATGATTTTAACTTTTTAAGAATAAAAGATTTTGAATATAGGATGCTACAGACACCTATAATGCTAAGGTTTTATATTTGCATGCCAAGAGTTTTAGCAATTTAATTTTTTGCTATTTTCCAGTATCCTATATTTCCCAGTGAATTTAACACTAGATTTCAAGAATAAAACTTAAATTCTGTCATTGGTTCTTCAAAGAACCAGCTTGTGATATTGGTATAGTAATATTGCTTACTTAATGAACCTATTTCCTCAATTGTTTAATGAGAAGGCTAGATCTCTGTAGTGTCATTCAGCAGGTTTATGGTTATTATCTTCTCTTATGAAAATCAGCATTCTTTCTTTCCTTTGGGGGTGAGTAGTACTCTGTCTTAATCAGAGTGAAGTAACCCCATTTATTTCAGTAATGGGAAACTGTTAAAATGGAATAAAACATTCTATTTTAGTTACTATTTTTAGAGTTTCAAATGTATTCCTAAGTTAAAAAAATACAACAAAATTAGATGAGTTATCATTAAAAACCTTTTTTTAGAACAAAATGTAAATATATGGTTTTTGAATATAACTAATGAGATGCCTGGGTGACAACAGATCTTTCCCATTTCGGGCAATTAAAACAATTTTGGTTAATGTTGATTAGAACCAAAACTATATTTTTAATAACTTTTTCTAGGTTTGACATACGCTTAATGAAAGAAGGTCGCATGAAAGGTCAAGCTTTTATTGGATTTCCAGATGAAAAAGCAGCAGCTAAAGCTTTAAAAGAAGCTAATGGATATGTACTTTTTGGAAAACCCATGGTGGTGGTATCCTTTTTAAAGCTACTTATGAGTGCTTTGTTGTTTAAGTATCAGCCTGTGCAATTAAATCTCGTGGAGTCCAAAATAGGCACTAGTTATATATCTGGTACTCAATTATAGGATAAAAATGGGAAGGAAAATAATATTCTGTTTAGGATTTAGTTTAAAAAACAAATCTGTTAATATGATAAGGATAGTGTCAGACCAGCGGTGTGTTATAACAAGTAATGTTCTTTTGATGTACCTTAGGTACCGTATTTTTCAGAGAAAGATTAGTTTTTTGGGTGACTAAAATCTTAATCTAGGTATAATTTATATGGAAAATATAACCAGTAAATGTCATTTACCAGGACATATAATAGACTAGGTTATAGGGCTAATGTTGGCTTCCGTAATACAGCAGGAATCACTGGAATCAGTCAATCAAAACAACTTTTATTAAGAGCTTAGTATGTACCAGAAATTGTGCTAAATGCTGGGCATACAAAGAAATATAAAATAACAAGCCTTACACTGGTTTACATCATAATTGGAGATACTACATGTAAGTAACAACTTCAAAGTTCTTTCCATTATGCTTATTCCTCGTGACAGGGTGAACTTGACAATTTTTAGGCCTTATTTTACTGAATTAGTATAACTATTTTGTAGTATACCTAAACATTTGGCAATAGCCATTTAAATACTTGGCAAAGATCTTACATTTTTCTTCTTTTCCTTAGTCCTAATATTTTTGAGATAATATTTTTGAGATAAGGAGAATTGAGGTGTGTATTCTTTAAAACTATCAAGGAGAATTCTGTAGAGGTGTTATGTGCATAGCATTATCTTTCAGAAGCTAATTTAACTATTAAAATGTGTACATATTAGACTAGGAATAAACAGAAAATGAGGTGCTGTTGTAATTCTACAAACTACTACTTCTCAAGGTAGTAATTCCCAAGATTATAGAATTTAGAGCTAGAAGGGATCCTAGTTGTCTATCCTTTAATCCAGCGATTAACCGTTTTTGTGTTTTGTGGACTTTATGTTTTTAAATATATATTAAACAAAATTATCAAGATATTGAACCAACTTGATGGACTTCAGGTTAAGAACACCTAATCTAGTTCGTCCATTATGTTTTTAATACAAGAAAACAGGCCCAAGGAGAACAAATGACTTGCCCATGGTCACCATCTTTCCTAAGTCAAGGTTGGAACCCAGGCCATCTCTCCAGTCCCTTTTCTTGATCCTACTGTATAGCATGTGGTATAATTAGATTTGCAAGAAAGTGTGTGTAGTGAAATAGGGCCAGAATTTGGAATGAGTAAGATTTCTAAGGGATAGTAGGAAGAAACAGCCTTACTATAATACAGGGTTATTGTTACTAGGAATTTATAAGAATTGGGTGAAAGCCATTAATTAATAGTAGAAGTTAAATCAGTATCATTGATCCTTATTAGCAAATATAACTTTCATTTTCCCCTCAAGAAATCCTTAATATACTATTAGCAATTTGCTCGATCTGCTAGACCAAAACAAGATCCTAAAGATGGAAAAAGGAAAAGATAGATAATTGCTAAAGGTAAGTGTGGACTTTTATGTAACAAAGGGAAATCATTATTCTGTAAAGGGAAATTAAGGGGAAAATTCACATTAGAGTAGTGATTAAAATATCTCAATTTTCTAACCTTTTTTTGTTGGGGGGGGGACTCTTGCTGTTCATTTTGAAATAATAATTATGGAATCATGTATAAAAACTCATGTTTGCAAGGGAAAAGATTTAAAAAACAAATTTTACATTGAAGAAAAGCTCTTGCAAATTGTTTCTTTACATGATGACAAGTTAAGGTTTCATATTGTAACCAAATAGAAAGCTAAGTTTACTAAGACCAGTGGTTTAAAAAAGTAATCAAAAATATAATTGCATAATAAGTCCTATATGGAAAAAATTATGAATATTTCACAAAAGGAAAGTTAGGCATAATTTATGAATTGATAGATATTTTGCATATGTCAAGATTGTATTTCCATGATACTAATCTGTTTTTAGTAAAATAAAAGCAAAAATGGTACATATAAAGCCTTATGAAAATTATTTGCTTACCAGTAGCATTAAACATTTTTAGTTAAAAAATCTGTTTCAGTGGTTTCAGGCTTGATCTTCTTGTGGAAAAAGAATAATGTTAAGAAGTAGTAACCCTGAATCAAAATGTAGTCCTTTCGTTTGCTTTTAAAAACAAAAGCAAAAATCCAACCCTACCTTTTGAAAAGACTAAATGATGGGCCAAAATGACCAAAGCTTTCAAATGGATGAAATAAATGAAAAGTTGCAACATTGCCTAATAGTCACTCATTAAAATTCCTTGAATATTTGTATTTTATTATCCCATTATTGTTGTAATGAGAAGCTTTCAGATACCCTAGAGTGAAAGGATTTAGCTTTTAGCAATCAAAGCATATTCATTTATGATAGGATATCAATTCTTTATAAATCTAATGCTGAAAAATAAGGAAAATTAAACTACATTCTGCTGTTCTTCTTTAGAAGCATTCCTGCGTAAATACTGCAGTAATACTGTCATGCAAAGTGTATCCTTTCTTGTTGTATCCTTTTTTGGGCAGAAATCTTTTATTTTAATCTTTTTTTCCCTGATGTAGATTTGAGATTAACTTTGCATTCTAGAAATAACATTTTCAAAATTGTTTGATGTAGGTTGAAGAAAATTTGATATTCCTTCTAGATTTGTTTAAATTTGTCTATGATGTACTTTATTTTTGAAAATTCATTCCAGGGAAAGTTAGTGAATCAGGTCATCAAATTTACTAAAGAGATACTAACAGTTGCTTTAATTCAGTATATGATGTTAGCTCTTGATATTTGTCTTCTTCCAGAAATTTAATTATTGTAATTTATAGACTTGGTGGTTTTGAAGTACCTGGTTTGGGTCTTTTAAAATATTTTTTGCAGTGTAGTACATGAAATACATCAGTACTGATTGGATGAAAAACTAAAAAATTAGTCTTTAAAAGATATTACAGAAAATCCATGCAGAAGTTGACTTCTAAAGATTGTCTTCTTAATGGCTTTCTAAGTGTTATAATTGCCAAATGACACTTGCTGTTCACCACCTCAAACCCAGGGTGTCAAATTCTTGAAATCCCTACTTAAGTAAATAGCAAGTAGAATCATCCATTACTAAGAAAAGAGATAAATGGAAATGCCAAATTCTTCTATGGTGGATACATAGTTGAAAGAAATAATATAATTAATCTGCTTATGTTGATTAATGGTGGCAGTCACAATATGTCTGCCAACATGTAGTATATAATAATAACCTATCAGTTGCCAAAACACTTTACCTGACCATTTCTTAACCTTAAAGGTTGGTCAAATAGAAGGTATGTAATCTTTCCTTGCACCCAGAGTCTAGCACAAAGTATACACTTAATAAAATGCATATTGATTTAATTGGCAAGTATAGTGAACACTGTGCTTAATAATTGTTTGTTGAGTAAAAACCCACTTTTTCCTATCCTCAACCTCTTGAAGACATTGTTAATACTCATCAAACCAAACTTTTTTAACTGATAGCTTCATAAGTTCTAAAAACAGACTAGGCTGTAGTTGTTTAGTTGTCCCTGAAACATTTAGTAAGGGGAAAAAAAAGACCAACATAGAAAAAAATAAATTTAATTCATAGTATTTATTTACATTGCTTTATGAGAACCTTAAAATATATTTAATTTTAGTACTTTAATTTACAATTTAATTTTATATAAACTGATTACCTATAAAAATTAAATTTTACTGTCAAATTGACATGATTCACTAATTTTCTGAATATTGAAATTTTAGCTTTCTAATATATTTATAAAATATAAAAAATTTCTACTAAAATAATTTTCATTTTTGATGGGCTTTTATGGTGTTTTAGGTTCCTTTTGAATTCCATATCTTTCAAGCATTCTCCAGCTTTGAGAAGAAGAAACTTGACGATCTGGACTCTTGAATTGTGCGTAATAGCTTTTAGAATATATTTTAAAACTAAATGAAATGCATTTAAATCTTATTGGAAGATATGCAGTAAATGTGTTTTAGTCAACTTTCTATACCTCCAATAAATTATTATTTTCTTTCCATTACTATGTCTTGATTTTTTTTGTGTTGGGACCAAAGGAATAAATGTATTATTATTGGAGAGAATTGCCTATGTGTGATCCTAAATTGAGTTTAATATTCTAAGTAGTATACAGTAAAAATCACTTTAAAATTCCAGACATCAGTTTCTATTTTTTTAACTGAATCTGTTTTTATTATATGGAAATCACAGAATGGAAATGCCTTCTCCTAGGGCAATGGTTGGCAACCTTTTTGGGCAGGAAAGCCATAAACGCCTGAGGAAGGAGGAGGATGGAGGCAGAAGGCACTGGAATTTGAGGCAGGGGCTGAAGGGCCCCCTAGGACACATCCTGGGGCTCTGCCTGGACTGGCCAATCTGGAAGTAGAGCCAGATATGGCTCGAGAGCCATAAGTTGCTGGCCCCTGTCCTAGGGGATATCAGCAGATCTCTGACATAGCCTTAGAGACTTTACTAGGGCACTGAGGGGGAATGGTAAATGGCTTATGTAGAGTCACATAGCCATTTTGTGTCAGATTTGACAATTGAATCTGATTCTGAAGTCATTTATTATAAATTTTGTCATTTATTACTTTTACATGGTTTTACATGGTTACTAAATATTTAGGTACATATTAAGAAAAAAACTTATTCATAAACTCTTATTTAAATTTAGGAATTTGCAGGGGCAGCTGGGTAGCTCAGTGGATTGAGAACCAGGCCTAGAGATGGGAGGTCCTAGGTTCAAATCTGGCCTCAGACACTTCCTAGCTGTGTGACTCTGGGCAAGTCACTTAACCCCCATTGCCTAGCCCTTACCACTCTTCTGCCTTGGAGCCAGTACACAGTATTGACTCCAAGACAGAAGGAAAGGATTTTCAAAATAAATAAATGGGGGAAACAAATAAACAAACAAATAAATAAACAAACAAATAAATAAATAAATGGATGAATGAATAAATAAATAAATTTAGGGATTTTTAACATGCTCAAATGGAATGTTCCAAATATTATCCAGATTTCACTACTCAAAAATTTTCTTGTGCTCATTTTCCAATTATCTTATGAAAGGTTAAAGGAAATGGTATGAGAAAAGGTTATAAGAATGGTGCCATTAAAGAAATGATGATGATAAGCAAATTTATAAGTAGAATGCATAAGAATGAATAGTAGAAAATAAAGATTATTAATAAATAAAGGATAATGGTAGATAAAACCCAGAAGTAAACATGAGGATAGAAAAGGATGTGAGAAAGAAGAAGCAAAACATACTGAAGTCTGTTGGGGTACTATTTCATATCCCAGTAGTGAAATGAAGAATAATAGATTGGGGTGATAATGAGTTTGCCTTTTAGACATGTTAAGTTTGAGATACCAGTTTAGTATCCAGGAAAAGATTTCTGGTAATAGCCTTAAATTCTCTGATATTGAAATGTAGGAATAATGAGGTGACCATTGTGAACAGATGTAGTATAGTAGGGAGTATTCTACAATGTTCCATACCAAAAATTCTTTTGTGGAGAAATATTAGTGAAGGGTCTTAGTGGAATGTTGGGAAACTATTTATAAATGAAAGGAAAAGATACAAAGACCCATTTTATAACTGCTAATTTTTCCAAGAGGATGATGAGGGAAGACCATTAGAACAAGTAATATTTTGAATTATTACAAAATTTACTTTGCCAATAAGAAGTTGTTAAGGATAGTGAAATGTTATGCAAATAATGATAAGCTGTAGAAAAATCCTTTAATTAAATAAATGCAGAAAATGTTGATCTGTGAGTGAGCAGAGATATAAATACTGGAATGAGTGTGATATAAGTGAGAGTTGTTAAACTAGATTTCGGAGGATAACATTGAGAAATTTTATCAGAATTAATTATTTGAAATCATGTCAGAAAAATCCAGTGGCCAAAAATAAATCATAAGAGCATAGACTTCAGAAGACATTCTTCATTTTACCAATTAGGAACTAAGATACAACCCACTTAATTGATTTGCCTAGGTTCACACAGCCAATGTCTGAGACAGAATTGGAACTTGGATCTTCCTGACTCCATAATGCAAGAGAGAGTTTGTTTTTTTGTTTTTGCTTTTTTTTTGTAATTCCAGCTAGGTTTTTTCACTGTTCATGATAAAATACATATTCCCCACTGTGTCTTTTTCATTTATCATCTTAATTCCTCCACTCCATATCCTCTTACCTTTCAGAGACCTTGCCTCCTACTGAGAAAATAAAGGTGACTTACAAAAGTTCCTCTTCTTTCCTCCTTCATAACTGAAAGTATTTAATTTCTGTTATCTTCTCCATTCCTGATCTGGGTTCTATATTCATTCTCTGAAAGCTTATTCCCTGATTCATCCCTCCTTGTCCCTCCCCTGCCCCTTTTTTGTGTATTCAGAATCAACGAGACTTTAGGCAAAGGCTTAATGCCATCCTGAGTTTGGACCTGAAACACCAGGCCTGGAATCAGAACGATGGGAAAAGCACGTTTTCCAACTTAATTCTCTTATATCCCATTTGAGTGATTCACTCATTCTGTCACTCAGTCCCTCACTTTCTGTCCTCCATTGTTACTGAACTCCCCTTCAGCTTTGGAGTTTTTATAATTTCTTTTTTCTTTTTTAAACCCTTACCTTCTGTCTTAGAATCAATATTGTGTATTGGTTCCAAGGCAGAAAACTGGTAAGGTCTAGGCCAGTGATTCCCAGAGTGGGCACCACCGCCCCCTGGTGGGTGCTGCAGCAATCCAAGGGGCGCAGTGATGGTCACAGGTGCATTTGGGGGCAGTGATTGTATATGACAGGGGGCGCTAAGTAATATTTTTTTCTGGAAAGGGGGAAGTAGGCCAAAAACGTTTGGGAACCACTGGTCTGGGCAAAGGGAGTTAAGTGACTTGCTCAACGTCACACAGTAATTTTTCATTTCTTATACTAAGTGAAATTGACTGCTCCTAAAAGATGCTGTTGTATTCCTGACCACACTCACTCCAATGCTAGTTGCCAATTCATTGGTCCCCTGGTCCTCTGGACTAAGGAATAATTGATTTACATCTTTCTTCTCACTTCTTCTTTCATAATCTGCTCCTGCTACTATTTCTCAGCACACTCCTCTGGGAATCACTCCAGTTGTCTATGTCCTGGTTGTCCAGATCTTTGCTGCTGAGATTTCCTAGCTTTTCATTCAGTCTCTTTTCTTTCAAAAGAAGCTGGATACCTAAGTCATTCTTCCTCTCCATCTCAATCTCTGCACTTATGCTGGGAATCTAGTATATAATATGTTTGTGTCCCTTACAGTACCTTGAGATTTGAATTCATCTACTTCCTAAACTCTGATAGCTTCTTTCTATCCCCTACCTGCTCCTAAACTATATCTTCTCTCATCAGCCAGTTCCCTTCAGGGATAATCATTTATACCTTAGATCTCACCATCACCGATAACTGCCACTACCGTGTTCCTATGTGAAATTTTGAAAATCTTTTCTCATTAAAATCTCCATTTTTCCCCCGCTGTGGCTCCTTTAGAACTTATTCTTCCTCGTGTAATTAGCAGACCATTCCTCCCTCCCAGCCTGTCTCTTCTCAATTTTCTTTTCCTAATTTTTACGTTATAGGTAATAGGATATTAGATTAGAACATTATTTTGTTCATTCTATTAATTTTACAGATGAAGAAACTGAAGCCCAAAAACCTTACCTAGGGACACACAGATAATGAGGGACAGAGCTGAGGTTTGAAACCAGGCCCTTTGACTCCATATCCTTTGTTAGTGAAGATTCTTCATGGGATATTGGGAAAAGAGATTATATATAAACTATAGGAAAAGATACAAAGATCTGTTTTATAACTGATAATTTTTCCAAGAAGAGACTGTACAACTGTACACTATCCTCAACCCTTGATTTCAATCCTCAACTCTGTATCACCCCTACAATACACCTTTTCCTCTCCTATCCCTAAGAAGCTGAACGTCATTGGAGGTAGTCATACTATCAGACTGACAGGGCCCAGTTCAGAGTTTTTAACTATAACTACAACCTTCAGAGAACAACATGCGTTATTTAATGTGCAATTTCAAGCCCACTGGATTCTCTCCTTTAACATTGAATGAAAAAAATTAAGTAAAATCTACCACCATGGTAGCCTTTTCTGATAGCATATTGTAGAAATAATAGATAAATAAAGGTAATGGAGGACACCAGGGATGTTAAAATAAATCTAAATGATTGTGGGTACACACACACACACACACACACTGGGTTGTTGGAGAGACTAGACCAGGTTGGGAGACCAGAGCAGCCAAGCTGCTCCTAACTGACAAAAATGGCTGCTGATCAACTGTCACCCTGGGCCAGAGGCTTTGAATCCAACGGGCAAGGTAAAAGGTGTTAACAGGTTTTAATTATGTACAACTAAAAGGTGAGAAAGGGATTTCTATACTTAAAATCTAGAGGGCAAAACCACAG
This sequence comes from Gracilinanus agilis, assembly GCF_016433145.1. Taxonomy (NCBI): domain Eukaryota; kingdom Metazoa; phylum Chordata; class Mammalia; order Didelphimorphia; family Didelphidae; genus Gracilinanus; species Gracilinanus agilis. The sequence continues at coordinate 451,950,193 of NC_058133.1, forward strand.
GGCAAGGGGAGGACTTTTTTTCTACACTAATCCAAGTGATCTAACAGGCAGGGCCTAAGGAACAGTGCAGTCTGGGAGCTGATTCAAGCCTGGTGCCAGCCAGACTTGAACAGCACAGCATGGATCAAAGGGGTGTCTTTGAGGCTCTCACAGTTTTCCAAAGAGGTTCACAGGATGCCAAAATAGGTGGTCCAAGATATCCAAGAAGAGTGAGTGAACTTGAGGTGCTGTCCACCAGGTCTCAAATTCCTCCTCTGCTTGGTTCTGCTCTGTATGTCTTCTTGCTGGAAATCCACCTCCACTCAGGATCCCAAGGAAATCAGGAAGTAGGGTCTGAGATCTCCCTGGGCTGGCAGCAGGTTTGTCAACCCTTAATGGAGTCTCTCAGGGCACACACACACTTCCTCCTCCTTCATTCTATCCTAGAATGCTCCAGGCTTCCTGCTAGGTCAACCTTAATACCTAATCAATAACTAATCTTCCTCACAACAGTTCCCCCCCTTTGCACAAAGCCCAAATTAACAAAATGTTGGTATTTGTGCACTACAAACTAAACTAAAATTCTAACCCAAAATAACAAACAACCTACACTAACTCTATTCTATCTAACACTATCCTACTCTACCCTACACTAGGGATTTTAACAAGGAAAGGTAAAAGGATAAGTACATTGAACAGTTACATAGTTCAAAGCATAAAGCAAAAAAATCAACGCATAATTTCCAACAAAATCAACAGCAAATATGAAATATCAACACAAAAGTCAAAACAAACATCAAACATAACTCCTAATTCAGAAATATCCTACCAACTAATAAATGCAAACCATTTTTGAAAATACATTTTAACACAACATTGCATAAGTCTTTACATCAAAATTACAACAAAACATCAAACTCCCTTATGCAAATTACATTTGAATGTTTGCAACTGTTACATCAAAGTATTCACAGAATTTACATGTATACACATACATATGATACATGCATGTAACATAATATATGCATGTATGGTATACATATACATATGTGTACGTATAATATACACATATCAAATATACATTTGTACGCCCTTTACATATATACAATACTTACACTATAATACAATTTACAATATACACCTACTATTTACACAACTATTTGCATTATTTGTGATATGTGATCTGTAGTATGTTATATGTTCTTCATGTAATACAATTTTGTTATGTTTGTTGTATCTGCACTGTAATGTACATTAGTACCTTATCCTCTAACCTAATCTAATACCATATCTATTCCACTAAACTATTCTAAACTATCCATATTATATTAGTGTATTAGTCTAGCTACATCTATCTAAAAACTAGCTAATCTTTGTTAGTAACTATCTCTTGTTAGTACTTATCCTGCAGCTAATTCTAATTTTGTTAGTATTTATACATTGTCTCATTCCATAAGGAACACAATGTATCCTAACATGTGATGTGTTATGTTGTCTCCTTGCTATATTGTGTTGCAACATGTTACTGATGGATACATGATATACCTACCAAAACTCCAGATCTCCTGCAGATCTCCTTTCTCCTTATGATATTCCATTCCTCTAGGAAATCTTCTCTTCTCTCCGGTTTTCCTCTTCTCCTTTTCTCCATTGAAGGTCTTGATAGTTTTATGCGCAATGTTGGATGCATATGAGTATGTAGTGATACTATATACATTACCCAAAAATACTTCCAAACCATGTAATCCAAATTGTCCATGATTAATCCTCTTCTTTAAGAAAATCCTTGAAAATGAAGTTTTTATCAGTTCAATTCATAAATCCATCAGTCTTAATACAAAGTCCATAAATCCTGAATCCTGAATCCTCTTCATCCATGTCCTCTCCCATCTGAACGTCCTCTTCTGCTGGAATGGTCCTCACCTTACTGAACTTTCTGACTGCAGACTCTAATTGACTGAAGATCTCAAATTACACAATTTCTTCTTCTTCTTCATTATTATTAACAATCTCTACAGTTTCATTATCTATTCCATGTGCTAATTTAATGTGAGAACAATGATACCACGAATCTCTACCTAAAACTTTTACAGAAGGTGGTGAAACTAATACAATCATATAAGCACCTACCCAATTTTGTTCTGTTGCCAATGTTTTGGCAAAATTTTTCACATAGACCATATCATCTGGTTGAAAATTATGAAGAGAATAATCCAATAGACCAGATTGAATTAATACTCCCATATCTTGTAATTCTCTTAGCCTCTGCTGTAAAGCACTTAAATATGAAGCAATTTGGCAATCACCTCCTAAGAGTAATGCATAAACAGCCTTACAAGTTTTTGCTTGTAGTGGAGCATGTCCAAAGAGCATCTCATTCGACGATATATGTAGATCTGCTCTTGGTCTTGTACGTAGGTAAAACAAAGCTATGGGAAGAATCTCTGGCCATTTAAGATGAGTTTCAGCACAGAGTTTCCCAACCATAGTCTTGAGTTCCCTATTCATACGCTCCACCTGACCTGAACTTTGTGGGTGATGAGGAACATGATATTTAGGTGTTATTCCTAGATTCTCATAGACTCTTCTAAGGATGTCCTGAGTGAAATGAGATCCTTTATCCGAATCTATAGTTAAAGGTACACCAAATCTAGGCACAATTTCCTTAAGTAACACTTTCACCACAAAACTAGCTGTATTGGTGTTTCATGGAAAAGCTTCAGACCATTTAATTAGACTATCGACTATCACAAGACAATACGTGTATCTTCCAGCTTTAGGCATACAGATATAATCAATCTGTAAACTCTCAAATGGACAATATGCTAAAGGTCTACCACCCAAACCTTTCTTTCTGAATGCACTTTGATTGAACTTTTGGCAGACTGGACAGCTATTACAGATCTTATTTGCAACTGTACTTATTCCAGGAGCAACCCATTGTCTCCTGATGGAATCCACAACAGCTTGTGTACCAAAATGACCTTTTGTGTGGATGGCTTGACACAAATAGGTATACAAGTCTTTTGGTAACAATGGTCTTCCTATATCAGTAATCCATATCCCATGTTCTTTCCTAGCTCCAAATTTGTCCTTCCATTTCTCAATATCTGAGTTTACATAAGCTTTCTCTAGATCATCAGAATCAATAGATGTTAAATTCATTACATAAATTGGAGCATTCTGGGCTGCATACTTCACAGTGACATCAGCTCTGTGATTTCCTTTAGAGAATGAATCTCTACCATGAGTATGAAATCAGAGGACCAATCCCTGTTCCTATATATGACCAAAAACCATTACCTAATAGAAAAAGCATCCAAAATATGAATAAAGGTTTTTCAAAGGAATTCTAAACCATCATAGTCATGTGAAAAAATGGGAATTGTTAAGTGTTGGAGGAATGGTGGGGAAACATTGGCAAAGTAGGTACACTATTAGTGAAACTATGAACTTGTCTACTCATTTTTATAAGAATTGAAACTTCAAGAAAAATTAGTCTACAATTAATACTCTATGATCTAATGATCCTGCACTTGAAAAAGACTTCAAGGATGTCAAAAATATGAAAAAATCCATATATGCCAAAATTTTGTAGAAAAAAATATAGAGAATGAGGAAAGCTAAACATCTCATTGGTATGTGAATTTAATGAAATTATATTCTATTGTGAGAAACAATGAAGATTTCAGATTAACATGGAAAAACTTGTTGGAACATATAATGTACAGTGAATTAGAACTAATAGAATAAGAGAAAAGTAAACACAAGAATTATAATGATACAGATGAACATTAACAGGTAGCCAAACCATAGGACCAGTTTGGTCCTATAGAAAAGATAATGAAACTTTCTTTGCTATTTTTATGAGAGGAACAGATTTCAGGGTTTGCATACATTATCATAAAGTTTATAATGACAGTAGTTTTACCTTAGTTTATTTAATTTTTACTGATTTTTAATGTATGGTAGCAGGTTTTTGTTTTTTTTTAATTACGGAAGCAGATTCAAATCTGAAGGGCAGGGGTAAAGTAGGGACATATCCAGAAATGAATGTTAAAAAAACAATGTACAAATAAAACATTAAAAAGCTTGAATGGAATTATTCAACAAATATTAAATATCTTGCATGTATAGGCCACTGCTGTAGAAATTGGCAGAGCTAAAAAATTTATATAAAACTTGGCCCATGCCCTCAAGAATACATTCTAATAGGGGTTATAAATCACATTCAACTATTTTTATAATTGTAATACAAATTAAATGCATGAGGTCCAAAATGAAATTTATTTTATAAATGGGGATTTCTAAGCTGAGGTTGTTTGGGAATTGGAATAAAATTTTAAATGTGTCCTAGTTCAACTTCCAATCTAGCCAATCTTATTTTTCCAGTTATCTAGCTGAATTAATTGAATCTAGTTGGAGTTCTTGATCCTAGAACAGAATACCATGAAATGTATAAGGTGGGAAAAATTGTTCTTTTCTTATAATAACCCTTTAGAAGGATTGGATAAACTTAACAGTTACAACTAATTTTATAAAATTCAATTTGCAAAATCTAATTTGTCATTGTTATCACCCATCACAAAATGTTAAAGACATGTTTGATCTTTACAAGTTTTATAACTGCTATCTTTTATGAATATACACGAATCGACATTGCTTATTAGAAAATGTATATACATGTCATGGATAGGGAGGTATTAAGCCCTTAACTATATACAAAGCACTGAGAATATAGACTAAGAACAATGAGAAATCTCTACAGATGTATGGAAGACTTCAGCTTTAAGTCACATGTAAGAGTCTCATGGTTCTTGAAGTGTAGTAGCAAACAGATGGTAATAACTCTCCTTAATGTCATTTCCCCTGATAAAAATTCTATCAGTTTCCAGTGTTTAAGCATTTGACAGTGACTTTGGAACTCTCTTTTATTGGTCTTGAGAATATTTATGCTTGCCTACAATTTTCAGGCTATATCTCCAGAGGAGGTACTTCTGGAAAAGATAGCTGCAGACACTGGGCTAGAAGCATCGCTTGCTATTCCTAAAGCTCCGGGCTCCAGGGTCCTAGGCCAGTGATGGTGAATCTTTTAGAGATGGAGTGCCAGGCCCTGCCCCATATCACACCCCAAACTGAGTGTGGTGCCTGTCCTCCCTCCCCCCAGAACACATGCTATGTCCCTCCCCACCACTCCATTCTGGGTATGCCCTGCCCCCTCCCTTACCCCACACAGGAGAGGGAGAAAGCTCTCCCACTGGGCTGCTGGATGGAGGGGCGAGTAATGTGAAAAAATGTCATCAGGTGTGGTGGAGAGAGGGAGGGGTGCAGCTCTGCCAGAGTCCCTTTGCCTTTCTAGTGATGAACTCTGAGTGGGGGAGGGCAGCCATGTGCCTATAGAGAGAGCTCTATGTGCCATCTTTGGCACCTGTGCCATAGGTTCACTATCACTGGCCTACACTGTCTCCATTAACGTCTGAGGGGACCCACTTCTTGAGATGGTGATGGTTCAGTTCATTCGGGACATCCCATCTCTCCCCTACATCTAGGCTATGTTGCTTAATTGTATGTCTATTCAAATCAAATAGTATCCTATCTAGATTGAGAAGACAAGCCATTTCTGAAATTTAGTTGACAAGCATTTATTATGCTCCTAAAATGTGCCTATAATAATGTTAAACACCAAACAAAAATAAAAATAATCTGTTCCCTTAAGTTGCTTACATTCTAATGGAGACAACAAATAAACAGGTACCTGCAAAGACAAGTTCCAGAACATTTACTTAATACTTAGTTATGCTCTAAAACTGATTGATTCTCTCACAAATCAGAGGAATGAGCTTCTGAGTTAGTGACACAACCTGCATATTTATCTGTCCATGCAGTACTATATTTTTGCCATTGCCCTCAAGTTATGCTCCCACCTTGGCCCCTTCAGCTAGCAAAAAGGGATATCCTTTGACTCTGCTGTTTGTACAATCTAGACGTCCTCTGATGGTTGAGATTCTTATAGTGGGATGCAACACTGCAAGGAGATCTAGTAGAATGCTATGACCTAAGAACCCTCAAAAAGTGTTGATGAAGTTCAGAATTGAGGCAATTTTATCACTTTGGGAATTTGAAGGCCAGTGTGCTAACAGCCAAGCAATTAGAATTAATTGAAGCAAGGAATTACCTGCTGTTCATAATTCAGCATTTTACAAGAAAGCAGCAATTGCTCTTACCCAGAGACTTTTGAGGGTAAAAGAGTCACTTGACCTTAATTGGTCCAGTTAGATTCAACCACAACATATGAACATATTGGCAACTGCTTATTGGCCCATTATATAGATTCAAAATTTCTCAATATATGAACTACTATGCAAAATTTCTTGAGTGAAGCCTGTTTATTGCATATAATATTTTAAAGGTTAGAGATTGACTCAGGAAAGTCAAGGTGAGTCAAAATTTCAGGTTAACATGCAATGATAGCTTATCCCCCTTATAAGCTCAAAGCCAGATGTTTATGGGAATGGGCTCATTGGCCCCAGGAAAATTATTTGGAATATAGCCAAAACCATAAGAACAAGCTGCTGAACAGAGCCAAAGTCAGTTATGTAAATCAAACTCTCTCCTTTCTCTCTACTATCCATCTTCCTTTTCCTTTTACCCCTTAACTAGTTATAATACCCTGCCCCAAAAAAGCCAGGTCAGAGAGCAGAGGCAACAGATAACACTGTCATTTCGCCAACTAAGAAAAACTAGAAGTATCAGAGGCAGGACCTTTATAATAAAACAAAATAAAAGGAAAGTTGGCAAAATTGTCGCTGCCTTATCCACATGAGCTGATCAGATAGTAGGTCACCTAGACAGCTTATGTAGGTTTACCACAAGCTACCTAACTCCCATGAGACCCCTATCAGCTATAAAGAATATCTTTCAATAAATCTCAAATAGTTTATCTGTTGTATGTAGCCTGTCTTTTCCTTTTATTATCATCGACACAGTCACTATCACTGATTTGGAAATTCATTTGTTGCTCAATTTGTTGCTAAAAAGAACTTGTTCAATTAATTTAAAGATAAATCTTATGGCACAAGTGAATTAGTACTCATTATCTCAGGAAAATGTGAAATAGCCATCTATCTTGACATCCTCTAATCTTTTCTATGCTCTCTCTTATTGTCTAGTTCTATTCTTCCCAGGTTGTCATTGTGCTCATGGAAATTTCAAAGTTCCTAATTTTATACCCCACACAAGGCTGTCAAAACTCCCAATGTTCCCAAATCCTACCCCACATAATGAAGACAATTAAAAAACAAAAAACACTCTTCTTCTCTTAAAAAAAAAACCAACAGAATTCAAATGGGCATTAGAAGAAAAAGGTACCCTAAGTGAACCTTCTAACACTAAAGTATTAATGAGAAATGACCCTTTAACCCTTCTGATCCTTAAAATTTTTAAAGTACTTATATTAATACAATACGACTGCAATTAATAAAATTTCAAACAGTAGAACAGATTATTATCCAAATTACAAATAAAAATACAGAGTAAATATAGGTAATTTTTATGAGATTCTATTTGATATTCATTGTCTATGATGACTTTTAGCAAAACATAGCTTACTTGTTTATATCTTTTAATTTAATCACTCTATTTTGGGGGGGTTAACTTTAGACTAAGTTCACACTTGCAACCCCCTGCCTTTTTTTTTTTTACTTCAATGGAACCATAAAAGATTTTGTTCCACTCCATTATTTTAATTCTGTATGTATATTTTTCTTTCAAATGTGTTTCTCTTAAGCAACATATCATTGGATTCTGCTTTCTAATCTACTCTCTTATCTTCCATTTTATAAGTGAGTTTATCCCATTCACATTCACAGTGAATATATATATATATACATATATATAAAACACAATGAACAATATAACAGTTAAGCATGTATTTTCCTCTTTCCTTTTTTTAATACTTTTCTCAATTTTTTTCTCAACCCTCTTTATAATTTTGCTTTGTTTAACACTAAATTCCTCCATTAACTTGACCTTCCTTGTTTCCCTACCATTTTGTTGTTTCCCTATTGAGTAAAATGTATCTCCAATTATGAATATTTCCTTATATGAATTCTTCCCATCATTTTTCATAAAATGTATGGTTTTTTTTTCTAAATAACAAATCCCAAGAATAATCAGTAGAGAAATCAGGAAAAAGTGTTAGTTCTCTTGTGAAAATTAAAGGTTATAGCAATTGACATAGAGACATTACTGTTTCCGAGGAGCTTTCTGACATCCAGTTGAAAGCAAGAACAGAAAACATAGTCAAAAGGTCAACATTTCCAGGGTCCAGGACAGAGCATGTAGAAAAGACATGGTCATAGTCTAATCAGTCATTGTGGGACATTTTGTTGCCATATCATAAGTTTGTATTTGTGAGCCCATCTACTGTAAAAATGAGTTATTCTTTCACATAACAAATATTGCTAATTATATATATTATTTTTACAAATCCTATGGGTGGTATTCCATGAAATGAGTTTTGGCAGCAAAATCAATCCTTAAATGGGCATTTTTGACTTGTGATTCTGTGTGTTGCTATTAACTTTATTATGAGATTTGAATGTTACTTTATTTGAATACTACCTAACAATATTTGCTGGTGTTTTCTAGTTTTTGAATATTCACTTCAGTATTTTGTAAATATAAGCTTAATATTTCATTTTAAGAATGGTAGCTATAAAATATTAAAATTTTGTGGCATTATTGTTCAATTTTAAAATTATTTTATTTGACATGTATGTTGATATTCCTTTTTAATATTTTCTATAATAAATGTCTCTCAGGTTGAGATCATTTTATGTTATTGAAATATGTAATATTGTCACAATATTTATTCATAATAACTAGACATCTATTTTTAAAAATCTCTGAAACACAAAATGATTTATTTTATGTCACCTTATTTTTATTTTAAAACATGTAAATAAAAAATGTTATGAAAAATGCAGAAAAAAACCATGATTCTGAGAATTCCTGTGAATTCTGGTTTCTTTTTTCTTAAGACTAATATCTGTCTAGAATTTAGAAATCTTTTGTCTATGTATTCTTCCTTCTGACTAGTTCAGATGAATGTGAGGTTCAAGTGTCTTCATTTCTTCTATCCCCTCTTTATTTAAAAAGACTTCTTGTGAACACAATTTAGATTTCCTCCCCCCCCCCCCATTCTTCCAGTGTATCCCCTTTCCTTTCCGATTTTCTTTTAAGATCATTGAAACATAATAATACCACTCCCAGGCCCTCGGTCTAATTAAATCTCCTCTATGACCACAGATGGTGATAAAGTTCTGAAAGGCTACATGTATCATTTTTGTTGTTCAGTGGTTTTCAGTTATGACCAACTCTTTGTGACCCCCTTTAGGGTTTTCTTGGCAAAGATTCTCTAGTGGTTTGGCATTTCTTTCTCCAGCTCAATTAGGGTTAAATAACTTGCCCAGGTCACACAGCCAGTAAGTGTCTAAGATCAGGTTTGAATTCAAAATTTGCATTTAAATCACTGACAGGTTTAAGTCTTATCAGTTACCTTCAACCCGATTTAGCCCATCTGCCAAGAGAGGGTATGTACAAATTACATACATAACCAAGGGAGGTGATCTATTGTAATGAAATATAGGTTAGCTTTAGAATAAATAAGACCTACATTTAAGTAGTGCCTCTGACATATTTCAGCTGCCTGATCATGGGCAAGTGCAGAGAGAATTTACATACTAGATTTTCCCTACATCAGTGAAATCACATATAAAGCAGATGGTCGTGTATATCTAATATAAACACACACATCACAGATGTATTGTATGTATATGAGTACATGTATATAAATTCATCTATGTATGTGTATATGTGTGTGTATGCCTTTAGGTATATAATGTGGTTGTGCATTATTGGCATAAAAATTTAACCACAGAGAAGATTATTGTGCCTTTAAGTAGATGATAAAAGTTTTTATGGGGGAAATAGAATAAATAATAATAAAATAAATAAATAAATGGAAACTTTAGACATGGTTAGTATTTATAGTAGAGAGGAAATATTCTAAGTCAGGAGTTTGATTTGGGTTTTTGTTTCCCAGATAATAAGAAATTAAGCAGTAAAATAAGTGGCAGGTAGTTTTGTTTTGCTTTCAATGATCAAGTAATTGATAAATTATCTTTAAAATTAAATGATATACTACAACCATACAATATAATAAGATAATATTGGAATTATTCCTGTAAATGTGTATATATGTATATTTATGTGCAAGCTGATAAATGTTTAACAACTGGCTCTGGACTAAAAGTACAAATGACACATTTAAATTAACTCTCCCTTGTTAACATTCTCTTCACCTAATCTAATTTAAAAAAAAAAAAAAGAAAAATCAAGTTCTGACTTATAACATTTGCATATTTCCAAAGTGAAAATGTTCCTACTGAACATTTAGCAAGCAGGGAGAGTTGGTTGGCGTTGATTTTAGCAACCCCTTAATATATACCAGGTGATAATGTTTACTTTCTCCTGATTATCAGCACAAGGAATGACATTTATCTTGTTTTGTAGTTAGTAACCAAAAAGAAATTCATCAGATATGTTCATGTCCTTAGAATATGAAGCATGTTTGTAATTACTTTTGAAATTTTTATTTCTGAGTTATAAAGGATTAAACATCTGTTCTCAGATTAGAATGGAGTACTAAACAACAGCAAAACAGATTTTTCCCCCTTCAGTTTCAATTTATGATATTTTTATGTAATTTAAAAATTTATGACATCTGGATAAAAAATTTTACTAGATGTTCTAATCAGTTATAGTCTCTAAAGAACCTTTAGATTCTTCCTAAATTTTATGACTCATGCTAGATTAGATTATTTTGCTTGGTATTGGAAAACAGAGTTAGGAGCAATAAGGATAAGATATAGGGTGGTATATTAGAAAGAAAAAATTGCCTAAGAATTACAGCTCTCCAAAAAAAAAAAAAATGGAAAGGGCTGCTTTTAAAAGTAGTGAGTTCTTGGGGGCAGCTGGGTAGCTCAGTGGAGTGAGAGTCAGGCCTAGAGACAGGAGGTCCTGGGTTCAAACCCAGCCTCAGCCACCTCCCAACTGTGTGACCCTGGGCAAGTCACTTGACCCCCATTGCCCACCCTTACCACTCTTCCACCTATGAGACAATACACCGAAGTACAAGGGTTTAAAAAAAAAAGTAGTGAGTTCTTTATGATGGGAACTGTTTAAACAAGAGATGGATGATCAGTTTTGTAGGAGAGTATTCATGTTTTAACTATAGGCTATAGTAAGAAAAGCAAAATATCTTAGAATTCTTAAAATTCTGAATTTCTGTGGATTTCTTCAAATCCATTGAAACTCTAAGGACATCAAAGAGCTACGCTATATATCTATGAATGAGTTTTACAGCTAAGTTTGTTAATGCCTAAAGATTCATCACCTCATCACTACCAGCTCTGTGCCCCAAATTGGGGGGTAGAGCCATGAACTCTTAAATCTTCATTTAAGGAAGCAGCTTAGCACAGACATGTCCTCCTTTCCCATCTACCTTCATTTCTTTAGGACTTCTCCAACTTCTCCATCATGTCCCAGAAAGTTCATTACTGAGAAATCCGTGTCATCCAGCAAGATCCAAACAGCCTTGCTACTTGCTACCTTCTATCCCTCTGAATGGAAGGTGGAACCATAAACTCTAAAACCTATTTAAGAAGGGAGCTCAGTTCAGAAAATTTCACTTCTTATTGGATTGTATTACTTTGAGACTTCCCATAATTTCCTGTCGTGCTCTTAGTGTCGGTTCTGTCCCAGCTCTATCCCTTCCCTCCACCCTCACTCCTCTTTTTCATCTTCCCATTCTGTATAATTTTCTTCCATGAGATTTAAACTCCTTGAAGGCAGGGACTACCTATTTTCACATTTGTATTTTCCAGTATTTAGCATGTTTTTTTTAACACATAGTAGATGTTTATTAATGTTTGTTGACCAATGGACTAAAGCCTACAAAGATATCCTAGAGATGTTAGAGGAGCCTATTGTTAAATTTTTTAGTTTGAGTATTTATACTTAAGGAATATGGTACAAATCTAGGTTTGAGTGATTGTTTTGTTGATGTAGGTAGATCAGTGATTCCCAAAGTGGGCGCCCACCACCCCCCTGGTGGGTGCTGCAGCGATCCAGGGGAGCGATGATGGCCACAGGTGCATTTATCTTTCCTATTAATTGCTATTAAAATTTTAAAAAAATTAATTTCCAGGGGAGCTAAGTAATATTTTTCTCTGGAAAGGGGGCGGTAGGCCAAAAAAGTTTGGGAACCACTGGTCTAGACTTAAGAAACTGGTAAAAAAAATGTCAATAATGCAGATAAGGTTAGAAGAGTGTCTTGTGTATATTAAAAAAAAATCTAGTAGTTAACCACTTACTAGCACACCTCTGCATGAAGCTAATTGTCTTGGGCATGTGGACGACTAGCCCTTTGAGGTCCACATGCTTTCTTCATGCTATGTATGCCTTTTTTACATTCTGATTTGGTAAGGGTTAGGCAATAGGGACGAAGTAGCTTACCCAAGGTCACATAGGTAGGAAGTGTCTGAGGTCAAATTTGAACCCAGACTCTCCTGTCTTTCAATCCACAGAGCCACTAGTAGCCCCCTATGCTTGTACTTCTGGTCTTACTATATCTAGGATTTAGAGATTAAGTTAATCTCTACCTACTTCCTGTCAGGCTTCATATTCAAGTGTTATTTTTTGCTTTTCCTTCCCACTCTCTGAATTCATCTGATCATAAATTTAGAGCTAGAGGAGCTTGAATATCATGTAGGTTAATCCTCTCATTTTATGAATGAGTGTTAGGGTCCGAATGGATTGCCACCCAAGGAGCACACCGAGACAATGCAATCCAAGCAAAGGAAAGTCTTTATTTCTAGTGCCTAGTGCACTCGAGGGAGCTCAGCAAGAGAGTTGGGGGGGGGTGGCGCATAGTCAGAGTAAAGATTATATATGTTTGGGGTGGCAGAAAAGGTGGCAGGTATCGGCAGATTCAGGGGAGCCCTATAGTTCTTGAAGTAGTCTTTGTAGTTAATGGTTTTCGGCTGTCTTCCCAAGCATGTAGGGTCTTTATGCTACTTTTGGGTGCCTAATGTTAGTGACCTTGGATTTCTCTAAGACATCCTGACCTGTTAGTAACTTTAGGTTTCTCGGAGCCATCCTGATCTGGGAGTCCCTAGCTTGTGTTTGCTTGTGGTTGCTTAGTTTCTGTGTCATAACTTTGGGGTTCTACATGAGGAAACTGAGGTCTGCAAGCTGTAAATTCCTGGATTCAGAAATAATAAGCATTTATGTTACTTAGAGGCTTACAAAGTGTTTTAGAAAAATCATTTGGTATTCACAATAATCTAGGGAGATAGATGCTATGATGATCCTTTCTTCACAAATGAGGAAACAGAGGCAGATGGAAGTTAAGGGACTTGCCCAGAGTCACACCATTAGTAGGTTCCTGAAGTAGGATTTGGATTGAGAACTCCCTGACTCCAAGCCCCATTAATTGACCCAGTCCGGGATGGAGTAGAAAAGAGTTTAGGGAAATTTTATAGGAAGACACGTCAGTGTCTTAACTCAGCTCTACTGGCTCACTTGTGCTGGTCTTTCATACTGACTCCCTATTTCTTAAATTAAGCTCCATAGTTCCTTGTTTTTGCTCCTCTTCCTCTAGGAATGAATGTGCAGGTACATGAACCCACAAACCTCTTCCTGTTCATTGTCTCTTGTGAAGTCCAGAATGTTCTACTCTATTCTTTTTTTTTTTTTTTTATATCAACCTTGCTGAAGTCAAGTTCCAGTATTGTCCATGACCCTCTGTATACCCACGTCTCATTCTGAACCCTTCAATCGCTTTTTAACTTCATGGACCATGAAGGAACACAGTAAAATCGAATAAGAGGGACTGTTCCTGTGCTTAGAATTCTCCCTCCTTCCACAAGCCATCCCCCTCTGCCTGCAAAGCATTGCTTTTCCACGTCTCCCTGGCAGAATTTTTCTTTACCTTCAAGGCTCAGACTGTCACATCCCCAGTGAAGCTTTTCCTATTCTCTCCATTAGACATGGTCCCTCTGTCTCTGTGCGTCTCCTCTAACTGTCTCTTTCTGGCTCTGTCCCTCTCTGGCTCTGCTTCTTCAGACTTATTTAATTAGGTTATTCGTTCACTCTGAACGCCCTGTTGGGAGCAAAAGGAAGGGCTGCTAACCACCTGACTGCTGGTCTCCCCTTATTACTTTACACGACTAGTCCTTTAAGGGATGGAGGAAGGGTCGGAATTCTGATGGGCAGGCAGAGAGAGGAGGAGGGAAGCGCGCACATTCAGGAACCCGGGCAGTACCTTCTTAGCCGGCCAAGTAAAATAATCTGGGTGATCAGGTATCCGAGGCTGCCAATTAGCGGATGAGGCTGCAGATCCTTTGGATCCCTGCTCCGAAGAAGGTGAAGTAGGGGGAGTTGTCTAAATGCCCAGTGCGTACAGACCCCGTTCTGTTAAAATCAGTTGTTTCTGTGTATGCAATTTGATATAGTTCAGTGTTTTGAAATTGATTTCAGGCTTGTTGGCAGCTGAGTATTTGTGCTGAAGTCCAGGAGCACAAACAGAACTGCCTGCTCCTGCTCATAACACCTTTGGTCATGCCCGGGTTCTCTCTGACCTTGCTGTCAAAATTCCGGGCAGGGAATTGAGTCTTTACACCTTTGCACACAATGGATCACCCTGGTATAGGTTCAGCCTCTCTGCTGGAATCTGTGTTTTGTCTAGGAAGTTCTCCGTGGCGTTGAGCATTCCTATAACTTTATTTATTTATTTATTTATTGGGGGTAGTAAGAGTGATCTACAGGCTGGCATAGTGAATTGGGTAAGTCACTTCAATTCTCTGGATCTGTTTTCTTGTTTGTAAAATGGGGTTAATAGCTACTGTACCTCTCACCTCACAAGATAAAAAAAATAGTTGTGTAGCATTTTGTAAACTTTAATAAAACTATGTTTATAAGGTATTATAATGGCATTTTAAAGTAGGAAAATAGTTATTATTAAGTAGAGAAAGCTATAGATGTTGCATTTCCTGATTGATTAGACTGAAAGCTCCTTGAGGGCAGGTTCTGTTTCCCTTGTATGTCTGTGTGTCTGTGTATCTGTCTCCAATGCCGAGCATAGTGCCTGGCACATAGTAGGTTCTTAATAAATGTTTGCTGATGGGTAGATTGTTGACATAAATAGAAAGTAAGCCCTTTGAGGACAGGGACTATTTTATATTTTTGTTTTCATACCATGAACAGAGTGCCTAGCATATACTAAGAGCTCAATTAAAACTTGTTGAATTTAAGAGGAGGAATTTGGTAGAGTGTAAAGAGTGCTAGACTTTGGCCCTGAAGATCACTATTCATATTCTCCCTCTGACATCATTAGTTTTGTGAGCATGGGCAAATCACTTAATCTTTCTGGAATTTAGTTTCCTGGTCCATAAAAAGAGAGGGTTGAACTAGAGAGCCTTCCAATTGGAATTCTATGATCCTAATGAAAAGCAACGTGTTTTTTTTTTTTCTTTCTTTTTTTGGGGGGCGCTATATGAGAAAATCTTACAGTGAAGGAAGAAAGGATGGAAATAAGTACAGATCAAAAACTGATACACTCACTATGGCATTACCTAATTAAGGAAGCCTCTGGAGAGCAGCTACGAAGTTTATTGGTGTCCCTATTGATTAGTTTGATAAGAAAATCATTCTGTCTAGCACTCACCTAGACAAAGGGTAAAATTAGCCGTTTGCCAAGAGGAAAGCTGACTGGTCTGGAGGTTGTCCTTGGAGTCTCAGCTCTTTGCCTCCATGCTTCCTGTCAGATATTCACACTCACACACAGACACAGCATTGTCTGGAAGATGTACAGATTCCTGGGTTTTCTTGATGCTGTCTTGATGGGGTGAAGATTGGGAGGAAAAGAGGTCCTGCCTTCTTTTTCCAGTTCTCACTTGGGAAATAAAAGATGGCTGTTTCTCCAAAGAGAGAAACGGAGACTGCCCAGCACAGTGAGAACTCTTAGTGTGGCTGTGTGTTTGGGGTAGGTTCCAAGAGGATCTATTGGCCTCTGACCTGGGAGCAGAGGTTGGCTCTCAATATAAGCCCTGTACACTGGTTTACATGGGAATGTACATAATATTTTCATTAAATTCCTGATAGATTTTTTATTATTAAAAGTTGGTTTATATTATATTTTTAAAAAGACTAATGATGAGCAATACAATGGTAATGTAAAAAGATATTTTCATGATTGGTTCTCATTTAAGACTGGGCCAAGTTGTGGATCAGAAAGAGGAAAAAGCACTATGTAAAACACTTTAATTTCTTGTTGTGGGAGAAAGTATGGTTAATAGTTATTCTTCTTTTCTAGAAGTATATTCTTAGAAAGTTTTCCAGAAGCAACTTGTGTCATCTTGTTGACCTTTTCTCTGGTCTTTTAAGAGAGGATCATTTTTCTTTTATTAGCTTAGAAGAAAACTCAGACTGATTTTTTTTAAATTTTAATTAATTAAATTAAAATATTTTTCCATGGTTACATGATTCATGTTTTTTCCCTCCTCTCTTCATTCCCCCAGCCTCAGAGCCAACGAGTAATTCCACTGGATTTTACATGTATCATTTTGTTCAAAATCTATTTGCATATTATTAATATTTGCAATAGAGTGATCATTTAAAGTAAACTTCCCCAATCATATCCCTTTCAAACCATATGATCAATCATTTGTTTTTCTTTTGTGTTTCTACTTCCACAGTTCTTTCTCTGGATGTGAATAGCTTAGAACTAATTTTTTAAAGGAATATGAGGAGTGTGAATTAATAACACTTATTATATTAAACAGGCTTCTTAATCTGGGGTCAATGCATTCTTTAAAAATATTTTGATAACTGTATTTCAATTTCATTAATTTTATTTTTAACCCTATGTATTTTATGCATGTAAAAACATTATTTTGGGGAAGAGATCTGTTGACTTTCCCAGATTGCCAAATGTACCTGTGACAAAATAATCTGCATAGGTTAGTTCATTTGACCCTCACAACTTATGAAATGGTTATTATCATCATCATCCTTATTTTACATATGAGGAAATTGAGGTACAGGAGACTTATCTAGAGTCACACAGCTAGTGTTTGAAAAAGGATTTAAATTTGGGTCATCTTGTTTCCAAGTTTAATTCTCTGTTGGTTGATTTGTCTAGTTTGATTTCTCTGTGAGACATTTTTCCATTTCAGTAACTTAATGCCTTTCAAATAACTGTTATAAAGCCCTGGATGACCAAACTTTTGCTAGAGCTCTAATGGACAAATATTAGAGTATTCAGGTTAGAATATTATGTTTTCTTTTCTCCATCTCCTCTCTCCCCCTTCCTCCTCCCAAACCTAGCCCCACAAAACACACATTGCTGTTTAATTTTCAGAAAATATTATATATACAAGAAATTATTCTAATTATTGCAGTTTACAAGGAAAAGGAAGAAGGGATTTCAGAAGTGCAACCTGGGAATTTCAAGAAACTCTTGCTTCGTTTAGGATACCTGCTTCCTGGTAGGACATTTTATAGCTCTCAGATGATTAAAAACAGTAGACATTCTGATAACAAACTCCTTTTTATTTAATCTTTGTTACAGGACCCTGTAAGAGATCACAAAGTTCTCTATGTTCCATGTACATGGATGTATGTATGCATGTATATATTCATACTTGTACACATGAGAATGGCCAGAACTATATCTGTCACTCCCCTCTCATATTCTGACAACTCTAGAAAAATAATCCAAGAGAAAACCAGTTTCCACATCAGTTATTTTTATTTCCCTAGAGAGAGAGAATTCAGACACATGTGCTGGAGTCCAGGCAAAGCCAAGTTCACCTAGGAGAAAGAGGCTACAGGGTATAGAATGTTCACTTGTGGGGAATTGGAGAGGGAGACATCCGGGGCGAGTAGTCTACTTGGAGGAACTATAATTCATACAACAGGAAATGCTTATCATTTATTTGGAATGTTATGTACACAGCTCAGATTGCTTATCAGAACATGGGATATAGTCTTGATAAGATAAAAAGGAACAGCCTTGGAGCCATTTGTAAGATTTAGGGTCTTCTTTCAGGGCAAAGGTGGCATTAACTCTTGTACTGGATTTATGCCCAAGACTGGCATCTCTGCTTTATCTTTAAGTTTCCTCCCCAGAGTCAGTAGAGTGGAAGAAATTAAAAGAACTAGGCCAAATTCCTGAGCCAAAGATCTGACTTCAATTTTATGGTTATAAAATACAGTAGCCAGAGGTCTGCAGTCATGCTGTTTTAGTGGTCTGAGACGTCCTTTGTCCAGATTGCAAATGTTTTATAAGCTTGGGCAATCACTCAATAGAGGTTATGAATAGGGTCAAGTGTTCAGACCAGAAGTATGGAACACATTGATGAAATGACCTCCTTTTTTTTTTAATAGATTCCAGTAATAGGGGTTATGACCGGGGCACCCTCCTTTTCTTCTTCCCCTTCTCTGGTGACTTAGTTACGACACTGAAAGATCAGGGTCCTGTTGTCCTCGTGTTACAACCTCCAGAACATGTGGCAAGGGAAGTGTTTCAAGCATTTTCTAGCATTACAGAAGCTCTCAATTTTGTTAGTTACTATTATATTCTAACACACAAAGCTATCTACCCTTAAATGCTAATGATTAATATTCTGTACACAGTAATTTTTAATAACTAGGTCTCTTTTTATACATTATAGTTGCAACTCACCATGTAGAGGATTATTTAGGATCGTTCAGTTTAGGATGAATGGTATTAAGAATCAATAAATGGCAATTTCCTTTTCAGTAATTGGATAACTCTATACTTCCTAGTGTGTGACCCTGGGCAAGTCACTTAACCCTCATTGCCTAGTACTTGCTGCTCTTCTGCCTTGGAACCAAAACATAGTACTGATTCCAAGATGGAAGATAAAGGTTTAAAAAAAAATAATGGGATGACTGACACCAGGCCATTTGGTACAGGATCAGTTAGAGATGCCTGGAAAAGTGTATCCTGTGGAGACTCATTCCCACACTCATTATCACAGTCTCAATGCTAATTTGTAAGAAAGTTTTGCTCGGTTTCATTTTTCTGACATCGAGGACCTGTTTGTCCCTCGTAGGATATTCTTTTCTTTTCTTTTTTTGTAAGCATTCTTTTTAGAACAATCAGATCAATTCACAGTTTCATCAAACAATGTATTAGTGTGCCTGTCTTTAGGCAGCCCTTTCATTATCGAGTATTTTCATCTTTTGTCATCTTAGCCAATTTGTTGGATGTAATGTGAAACCTTAGGATCATTTTGAGTCATGTTTTTCTTATTAGTGATTTGGAAAAATCTTTCACGGGAATGCTAATAATTTGCAATTTGTCTTTTGAGAACTGTTTGTTCATAACTATTTGACCTCTTCTTCACTTATATGACTGAACTTTTTAGATTGTTTTTCATGAAATCCTACGACAAACAATAATATACTTACCATTAAAGACTGAACTTTAGCCAGATGGCTTGTTCTAAGTATAAAAGGAGCTACTTAGATATACAACTGTGTTACAAATTGAAATAAAAAAGAGTATAATCTTTTCAGTCAATTCACGTGTGTTCTACTCTGGAAAGATTTCAGAGATTTAGGTGAAGAACATTAAATAAGAATGAACTAATTTTTTACAAAAAAAAAAAAAAAAAAAAAAAAAAAAAAACCAAAACCTCCAGGATCAAGTAGTTTGTTTTTCAAAAGGATCATGACTTTAGAATTTTACTAATACATATGCAATATTCTCAATTTGCACTAACTTCTTTTCTTTTATCAGAAAAAGGGCTGATCCTGATTAAATAACAGCTAGATCAAGATTGTCTGCATAAATAAAAAGTTCCAGATGCTCAAAATGTCAAATTTCTGAATAAGACAAAACACTAAGTCCTTAAAGGTCATCTGGTGTTATGATCCTGGGAAATTTTGCAGATTATTTTCACCTGTTGAATTACTTGTAATCTTTTTCAGAATACAAATAAGTTTTTGTGCCAAGCAGTCATCCATTCAAATAAATATTTACCAAGAATTTGTTTTTAATAGGTGGATAAATAGCTGCTGAAAAGAGTGCTTACGACTTCAGAGCAAAATGAGGATCTTGCTGTTGCTTTCAGTCCTTGGGATATGCCGGGCACAGTACAATCCTAATACCCAACCTGGTCGAACATCTATAGTGCACTTATTTGAATGGCGCTGGGATGACATTGCTCTCGAATGTGAGCGTTACTTAGCTCCCAATGGCTTTGGGGGTGTTCAGGTATGTTCACTTTAAAATTCATTTGATATTCATGTAGGCATAATAAGTCATTTTAATTTATTCCCGTAACTACAAAAAAAGAAGTTAAATGAAGGGGTTGGACTGGATGATTCTCAGAGATCCCTCTGGCTGTAAGAACAAGGTAGTACCTTATACAGAGTCTGGAAGCTGGAGTTAGAAAGATTCGAGTTCAAATCCAGCCTTAGACACTAGATGTATGATATTGGTCAAATTATTTAACATCTTTCTCCCTAAGTTTCTTCATCTATAGAATAGGGGCAATAATCAAATCTCTTAGTATTGCTTATCTTTCAGTGTTGTGAGAGTAAAATGAGTTAATGTTTGGGAAATGTTTCGCAAACTTTTAAGTGCTGTATTGATAATAACTATTATCATTATTTCCTTTCTTTGTATGTAGTGTAGTATAGTGGCAAAAGCACTTGACCTGGAGTTAAAAAGTCTGAATTCAAATGTGCCTCTGCCATTTTTGATCTTTGTAATGTCAGCCACAATCACCTTAAAACTTTGTGCCTTAGGTGTCTCATCTGTAAGTGGTTGGACAGGATGACCTCTTTGGTCCTTCTAGCTGTAAATCTATGATTCTACAAGTTAAATGTATGTGAAAGAACTTGAAAACATGCTGCTGGGCAAATAAGAGTTTCTATTAAAGTAACTCATCAACCCCTTGTTTAAATTCTTGATACTATATCACAACTCATTATGTCAGTGGATTTTGAAACATTTTGGCATTTAATAAAAACATGATCTATGTGTTATTAACCCTTTACCCTTCCCAAAATGCAGATCTCGCCTCCAAATGAGAATGTAGTGATCCATAACCCTTCAAGACCTTGGTGGGAAAGATACCAGCCAATTAGCTACAAGATATGCACACGGTCTGGAAATGAAGAAGAATTCAGAAACATGGTGAAAAGATGCAATGATGTTGGAGTAAGTGGATGACAATTACTTCTCAGGGATTCTTATTCTGGGGCCCACAAATCCCCAAGAGGTCTGCAGATAGATTTCTGGGGTCTGTGAATTTGGATATGATAAAAATGATGCCTTTATTTTTGTTAAGGGGTCAATGACACAACAAAGATTAAGAACCCCTGTTCTTTGGCGCAGGAGACTACATGTTAACTTTCTCTGCTTCATGCATGCTGCTTCCATGTAAACTGTGATTACTGTGATGGTACTTTGGTTGATGTCCCTGAGATCTCATGCAATTGGAGATTTCCTCCAAGAGCACAGATTTGAACTGCGTATATAAAGCCTACCTTTAAAGCTCTTATTGCTTTCCTGTTAGTCTTCTACAAGGGACTCCATCCCCTGAAAATACATAAACACACACACACACACACATGCATGCACATGTGAACTCTCTAGTTCAGAGTTAATGACTATTGAAAAGTCCTCTTTTCTAAATCATCTTTTGTACTTCATTTATGTACCAGAGAGAACATAAGCCAAAGAAACCTGATGGTGGCAGAGTTGACTTGTATTTTTCTGAGGAGAAAACAGTTAAGCTAAAAGAAAATGCATGATTTCAAAGACTTCCCTCACCCCCTGCATTTAACATCACATGTTGCCCTTTAGTCCTTGAAGTTTAATTCATTCCTTTTTACAATGTATGATGGATTAGTCACCAATTGTATTTCATGCACGGTTGAGGTGGCAAAGGAGTTACGTCATAAGTCTTTCCACTTTGAAACCTTTTTACTTTCTTAACCAACTTGTTGACCATCAGATTATGAGACTATAATAATGTTTTCAAGATGCTACTTTGAATGGGTCTCTCAAATGGGCAGCAAACACACTTAAGCTATGTCTACAGCACACTTGATTGATTTAGTCAGTTTAGCTAAATGGATTTGGTGAAGTAACTGATATATTTCAATTGGCCAATGAGTCCAGTCAAAACAGATTGTTCAGTTGTATGTAGGTATAAATATATTCTCATGAAAGACAAACAAAATATGTTTAATATGTTCTTCTGGGGAATAGCTCTGAGAAAAAGTAGTGACTGAAAAAAAAAAGAGACTTTTATCTCTTTGAAGTTAGGATTATTTAGTTTTGTCTTAGTATCTCTAGTACCTTACTTTGGAGTATTTATTACCTTTTAATTGGAAAGTAGATATATTAAATTATTTTCAATGCCTTATTTAATGTTCAAGGTTCTAGCTTCTAAAAGAAATCATTAGTCCTGTGGAGTGTTTATTAGTACTTGCCATCAACTGGGTGGCTGGCAACTCAGAGAAATGAACCTAGAGTAAGAAAGACCTGAGTTTAAATCAGTCCTCAGATAATCACTAGCTGTGTGACCCTGGACAAGTCAATTAACTTGTCTTATTCTGTTTCCTCTTCAATAAAATGGGAATAATAAAAACCACCTATGACCCAGGGTTGTTGTGAAGATAAAATGAGATAATAATTGTAAAGCACTTAGCACAATGCCTGAAACACGAGTGCTTTATGATTTCTAGTATTTGAAAATTATTATCTATAATTTTATGTAGTTGTATATCTTCCATTTAATATATCCTTCTGGTGTTTAAATGTGGATCTTTTATGTGAGACAATGTGGTATGGTATGGTGAGAAGTACCCTAGATTTACAATCAGAAGATTTGTGTTTGAGCCCTAACTCTGCTGTCCTCTAGCCAAATGACCTTGGGCAAATCACCTATGCTTCTAGGTTTCATTTTTTTTTTCTGTAAGATAAGGATAATACTGTTTACTCTGTCTGCTTCACAGGGTGCTTGAAAGGGTCAAATGAAATAATACACATCAGTGCACTTTGTAAACTGTAAGGTCCTATATAATGTAATTTGCTATTATTTTGAGTAAGACTGTGGGGAGGTGGTGACTTTTTATATCATAGTAATTTCTCATTATGACCTTTTCCCCTTCTGTGAATCCTCCCTTCCCATATTGTAGTTAAATTAAAAATAACCAAGTAAAACCATTCCAAACAATGGCCCCATATGATTGCGCCTGTAACATACTGTTCCTGAATACCCCACCCAGGCTAAGATTGGTCATTACAATTAATCAATATTAACTTTGCTTCGGTGTTCTTGTTTTTATCTTTACAGGCACTGTGTAGATCATCCTTTTATTTCTATTTACTTCATTCTCGAACAGTTCTTACCCCATTTATCTGCAATTAGTGACCATCGATTTTCAGGCCCAGCCTGATTAATTGAAGGTCCAGAGGACAAAGGCAAAGACACATTTTCATGACTTAATTACATAACACCAGTAAGATAGATTTATAAGCTCATTGAAAAAGATATTGCCGAGCTGCATTAGCATTCACTATCATTTCATAATGAGAGCGAGAAGTAGCATCGCGAAGTAGAAAGAACACAGAGCATGGAGTCAGAAGATGAGATTTCAAGTCCTTTCAGTGATGCTCCATCTGCCAAACTCAAACACATGCCTTGCTTTTGCAGGTACACATTTACGTGGATGCTGTAGTGAACCACATGTGTGGGAATGGCGTGAGTGCTGGAACAGACAGCACCTGTGGAAGTTACTTCAATCCTGGAAACAGAGAATTTCCTGCTGTTCCATTCTCAGGCTGGGATTTTAATGATGGTAAATGTAAGACCGGCAGTGGGGAAATTGAAAACTATGGTGATATGTATCAGGTAAATTTTTTGTGATAATTAACTAACAACATTATTTATCTCAAACCAGTTTTTCTCCCCAGGCTGGTTTCCCTAGTTGACCCTATTAATTCCATGTTTTTAAACTTCTTCTCCCTAGATGTATACAAATATCAGTGTCCCCCTCTCCTGGACTATTATAATAATTTCTTATTGGTCTCTCTATTTCCAGTCTCTCCACTTTTTAATCTGTATTTCATAGTGTGTTAGTTAAAATCACTTGGGTTTTCTCTCGTAATATCAGCCTTTATCGTTTTGAATCGTTATAATAGAGTTGCCAAACTGATATTTCTAAATCATGTCTGACCAAGTCACTCACTTGCTTAAGAAACCTCAATGGTTTCCTATTGTCTCTTGGATCAAATACAAATCTTTCTTTGGGCATTTAAAGTACTTTTCAATTTGGCTCCAATCTTTCATTCCAAACTGATTACATATTCTTTGTCCTCACCCACTCGATGTCCCGCTATACTGACCTGCTTACTGTATAAGAAGGTACATGACTTTCTCTCTCCAGACTTTGCCTTTGTCTGGAATGCTTTCCTTCCTACTTCCACAGTTGGAATTCTAGCTTCCCTTCCAGATTCAGCACAGGTACTATCACTTGCATAAATCCTTATCTGGTCCCTCCAGTTTTTAGTGTTTTCATACCCACTCCTTACCCCTAGTTACTTTGCATGTACACTTATATATATGCACACATTTTTTTTTCACCTGGGTAGAATGTATAAATTTCTTGAGGATTGTTTGGTCTTCGTATTTTCTGTTGGTAGCATCATTCCTCACACATAGAAGATAACTTAAGAAATGCTTACATTAGTATAAAGAACTCCCTAAAAAACGTGTAGCCCCTTGTGATTTAGAAGTGTTCACTGAAGCTCCATGACTCATTTAGGATTCAGATTTGAGCTTAGCTTTTCCTGACTCCAAATCCAGAATTCTATCCACAATTCCAAGCTGCCTCTACACATGCATGAAATCATTGAATCAAAATCTGGAGCTAGAAGGGATCATTTTAACCATGTAGTCCAATATTCTCATTTTATAAATGAGGAAACTAAGGCCTAGGAAGGTTAAGAAACTTGTCCCTAATCATGCAAGTGATAAGTATTAGAGGCAGGATTTGAACCTCAGTCTTCTGACTCCAGAGTCAGGGTTCTTTTCATTATATTACACTAAAGGAAAATTAATTTTAAGATTACCCTAGCCAAAATGCTTAAGTACAGTGAGCCTCAGTTTCTCCATTATTTACCAGAGATGTTCAAAATTTGGAGGTAGAAGATAATGCTGCATATGTATCACATAAATCATTATTATTTTTATAGGTTAGAGACTGCCGTTTGGTTGGTCTTCTTGATCTCGCCCTGGAGAAGGATTATGTGCGTTCCAAGGTTGCTGAGTATATGAACCACCTGATTGACATTGGTGTGGCAGGGTTCAGAATTGATGCTTCCAAACATATGTGGCCTGGAGACATGAAGGCATTTCTGGATCAACTACATGATTTAAACAGAACCTGGTTCCCTGAAGGGGCCAAAGCATTCATTTATCAGGAGGTATAAAGATAAAATATGTGTAAAGACTAGCGACAAAGGTTGGGCGACAGTGTAGGCATCAGTGATTTTAGTCATTGTGGGAAAAAAATGATAATTTTGATTAAATATATGTTTTCTGTAGGAGGCCCAATTATGAGCTACTCCTGGTTCATTTTTACAGGATAAGAAAAAATAATTGTCTAGATCATTTGATGTTTTTTTTTTAAATAGCATCCTTCCAGAAGGTATAAATTAAGTCATCCTTTGAAATAAGTAAATTAATTTGAATATTTAATGGCATTTAGAACTGGCGTTATTGACTTCACAATGATAATATGATGTCTAAAATATTTTTAGAATTTCTATGCAAAATTATACTCTTCTTCTGATTTCTACTAGGTAATTGATCTGGGTGGTGAAGCAATTAAGAGCAGTGACTATTTTGGAAATGGTCGGGTTACAGAATTCAAATATGGCGCAAAACTGGGCACAGTTCTACGCAGATGGGATGGAGAGAAGATGGCTTATTTAAAGTAAATGAAAAAGGTTTCCACCTTTGCCTTTTCAATGAAACCTTTCCTTGAGTTTGCTACAATTTTTTGGCATTTATTTTTATATTGCTAGTATTAACTGGGATAGTTCTGCATAGATATTAGTAATCATTCTTATTACAAATAGAGGCATATTCAAAAGTGTGCACTTTCAGAACCCTAAGATAAAAGCACTATTTTTTAATCCAATCTCATAATAAAATGGAAGTATATTTGGCTAATGCTTATTTTTATAGTGTACTAAAATCTTTGAACATTTAAAATCACTGCAATGTAAAAATAATATGTTGCAGCCTCAATATAACACACCTTGCTTTCATTCAGTTATTCAATAGTCTTTTTTCCTGCATGGTCTCTCACAGAGTATATAATAAATACTACCTAAGTATGTGACAGATAGAGGACCCAATAGAAATTCAACTTAATTACAGAATATTGGGACTGAAAGAGACCATAACGTATCAATCTCATTTTACTGATATAGAAATGAAGTCCCAGAATGGTGAGGTGACTCATTCAAGGTTAATCTCTTTGCAAATGGTTAATGCAGACTTTGATCCCATTTCTTCTGACTTTTAGTTCACTTCTAGATAAACTTTCCTTTTATTTATGTTAAGGACTACCCAAAGGGAGAAAAAAGACCAGGAATGGCCTGCCTGCAAGCCATAAGAACAACATTTTATTTCTTTGTATAGGAATTGGGGAGAAGGTTGGGGCTTCATGCCTTCTGACAGAGCACTCGTCTTTGTGGATAATCATGACAACCAGAGGGGCCATGGAGCTGGAGGAGCAGCCATTCTCACTTTCTGGGATTCCAGGTAGGTAATAGAGTCCTTCACCTATTGAGGTCTTTTTAATTGTATCTTCCTAATCATCTCTAGAATTTCCTTCTTTTCTCTAATGGCCATATTTTACATCTTCCAGACTGTACAAAATGGGAGTTGGATTTATGCTTGCTCATCCTTATGGATTTACACGAGTGATGTCAAGCTTCAGGTGGCCAAGATACTTTCAGAATGGAAAGGTATTTTTAATTTCAATATTTGAAAAGTGCCTACTATTTATAGAGTACTGTGGGGAGATGTTAGAGAGAGCTGTCATCAATCAGCAATCCACTGATCTCCAAGCAATTATTGTTTGCTATCTGCCTACTCTGCTAGGCTTCAAGAGTACAAAGCAAAATAAAAATACAAACAAACAAACAAATGAAAAAACTAAGCATAGTCCTTTCCTTTATCAAGTTAATAATCAGCTGGGAATATATAGTAAGACATAACACATAGATAACTATAAAGTGGAATTACACTCAACAAAAGAGAGAAAGCCTAGTCAAGTTCTTTGTGAGGTCTGAGGCAAAGGAAAGATTGTAAATGACTAGAAGAACCAGGTAGGGTCCTATGGTGGAGATAACATTTAATCTGGACTTTAAAGTCAAATAGAGGCAGGATTGGATTCTAGGCATAATGATTACTATTGAGTTCTCTCCCTAAAGCTTAGAGTATGTGGTAGAGAGTAGTAGGAGATAAGATTGGAAAGATATAGTGGTCTTGGATTGTAAAGGTTTGGAATGCCAGGCTAAGAGGTTTAAGTTTTGTTCAATGGGCGATAAGAATTGCTGAGGAGTTTTGAGCAGAAGAGTGACAGAATTTGTCCATGGAATAATAGATTTAGAGCCAAAAGAGACTTTATAGCTTATCTAATTTTCAGATGAGGAAATTGTGACCCACAATAATTTTTTCAGGTTCACATGAGTGGGAAATAGTGGAGGCGGGGCTTAAATCCAGCCTTTTACATATAGTGCTTTTCCCACTGGAAGATGGTACCTGGGCAAGATTCATCTGTTAATGGTATAAAACTGAATTTTGAGAACCATGAGAATAGAGGCCAGAAGCTGATTAGGAGAATAACATAGTAGTCTATGAGGAGTACTGAGTGCATATGCCATGCTAGTGGCAGTAAAAATAAAGAGGGTAAGGTGACTATTTTTAAATTATCTAAAATAATTTTGCTCCTAAGAAAAAGATAAATGCATCATTGTCATATATGATCCAATTAAGTTATGTAATTTTTTAATTCAATAGCCATTATTCGAATGCTTACCAAGCCTACAGTTCTATACTAGGTATGGTGGATACTCAAGAAGAAAAAGTGATTGTCTCAGCTCTCAGGAAACTTAACATGCATCAGGGAAAGAAATGTTTATGAAACAACAAGGAAATCCAAATAGCCAGTTAGATGTAACTAGGGATAGAGCAATGGATCTAGAGTCAAGAAGGCGTGAGTTCAGTTCTGACCTTATTTTCTTTCTAATCCTAAACAAGTTGCTTGACCTTTATTTGCCTCAGTTTCCTTTTTTTTTTTGTAATATGGAGATAATGATGGCTCCTCCCTCCCTCCCAGAGTTATTATGAGAATAATGAGATAATATAAAAACATAAGTAATGTGGAAACAATAAATTGTGTACCTATAATGGCTTACTTTGGGTTGAGAGAACAAGAGTTCGCATCTTGCTTTTTATCCATGTTGACTGTAAGACCCTGAAAAATCCACTGCACCTTTCATTGCCCCAGGCAACTTTCAGATTGGATAAGTAATAAATGGGTTGCCCTCTTCATTGAGAGAGGTAGTGTGGCATAATTTAGACATTGGGGCAATGAGTTTTGAATCCCAGTTCGGTCACTTGATGTCAGCTTTCCATTCACAATGTGCTGCCTCAGTGATGAGTGATGCCCACAAAGAATCGTCATGACATCTTTGGGAAAGGAGGCTAGAGACAGCAAGAGAAGTGGGAGACATGGGCAATAGTGATGACTCTTGAAATAGTGAAGATGATAATAATAAAAGATAGCATTTATACAGCATTTTAAGGTTGGCAAGGTGTTTTACATATGCTATCTCATTTGATCCTATCTAAAATTCTGAGGTAGTTGCCATTATTACCCTCTACCTAAAGATGAAAAATCTGAAGCATGGAATAGTTAAATCATTTGCCCAGGACCACACAGCTAGTACATGTCTGATTCTGGATTTAAAGAAGTTAGATCTGGGGGCAGTTAGGTGGATCACTGGAATGAGAGCTAGGTCTGGAGACAGGAGATCCTGGGTTCAAATATAGCTTCAGGTGACTTAGCTGTATTTAACCCTCATTGTCTAGCCTTTACCACTCTTCTGCCTTGGAAGCAATTCACAGTATTGATTCTAAGACAGAAGGTAAGGATTTAAAAAAAAGAAGAAATTGGATCCTAGGGAGAATTTGGTGGGAAAATCTAGTAGACTTGTTCAACCATAGGATATGAGAGGAGGAAAAATCAAATAAATGAAATTACTGATAATGTTCATGTCTATGTTTTGACAAATTAAGGATATTAATGATTGGGTTGGACCACCCAATGATAATGGAATAATTAAACGAGTCACTATCAATCCAGATACCACCTGTGGCAACGATTGGGTTTGTGAACATCGATGGCGTCAAATAAGGTAGGACAACTTGGTCGCATCCATGTGATGGCATTCTCTTAAGTGATATACTGGAATCTCAAAATTTTAGTACAATTTTAAACTTTAATATTTTAATTAATATAACTAATTAATTAAAACTTCACTAAGACTTTTGCAGCTGTGTATATACACAAAGAGAGAAGGGATGAGGATATTCAAATCAAGTATATTTATCAATATTTTATATATTTCTTTTACAGGAATATGGTTATTTTCCGTAATGTGGTTGATGGCCAACCTTTTACAAATTGGTGGGATAATGGAAGTAACCAGGTGGCTTTTGGCAGGGGTAACAGAGGATTCATCGTCTTTAACAATGATGACTAGTAAGTACCAGCAGATTTTAAATAAGTTCAAGTAAATATATCCTTGACATTGTTTTTTTTCTGATCCCTGATACTATTATTGATATTGAAAAGGATCTCAAAAGGGGCTTAGAATAGCTGTTACTGAGTAAAAAGAGAATAATGAGAAGGAAGGAAGAAGGAAAGGGAAAGAAAATAATTCACTAACATCAAGACTCCATGAGGTACATTCTTGAGTCATTTCTAACAGGAAAAGCTTTGGTATCTTGTGGCCAGGTGATTAAGTCTTGGCATTTTAAAGCATTAAAAAAACCCTGCTTTAATGAAACTGCCCCATACCTGGAATTGAATCTTCTGTCTCCAACACTTTGTCTTCCAGGCTCAGGATTTGAAAAAGAAATTGTTACAAGAATTTTATTTTATTTAAAAAAAACCTCTTACATTCTATCTTAGAAGTAACACTAGATATTGGTTATAAAGTAGAAGAGCAGTAAGGATTAGGCAATGGGGAGTAAATGACTTGCCCAGGGCCATGCATCTAGGGATTGTCTTAGATCAGATTTGATATCAGAACCTGCTGTCTCTAAGCCTGGCTCTCAGTCTACTGAACCATCCTGCTGTCCCCCTTCAAACCATTTTGAAAGCTCCAAAGATTAACCCTACTTCAATTTACCTCTTGTTTTTAGCTCATGTTACAGCTAAATTATACACTTACTAAGTGTACTGCCTCGTTAAACATTGTAGCTGTTAGTTTTCTAATTCATATCTTCCATGCACTGAGACAGCAAAGTATACACTGGATGACTTTGCAGTTCAGTTGTTGAAGCACAAGATGATTTTATTTTATTGAAACGATTTTTGCTTCCTCAAGGAAAAGGTTAGAAATGATCAGATTTAAATTATTGAGAGCAACCTATTTTTCCTAAGCTCTAGTGCATGGATTTGAAATGTTTCTATTTATTGAAGGATCATAATGAAAACCTTGCATAGATATAAATTTTCTAAAGTCTCCACTCATGTCCTTTAAATCTTGATCTTCTAACATTTACCACTGACTAAGAAGTTCTATCCTAACCATAAGGCTTATTTTGCCCCTTTAAAGATTGATCAGATTTATTAGAGACATTTTTCAGTCTGGAGCCTCTCTACTTACAAATTTTTACTTATAGCACAGACATACTCTTTTAAAAATTATTAATTTATTTTTACATGTCAATACAATAATAAAAAAAAAAACTAAACCTTACCTTCCTTCTTAGAATCAATACTATGTTTTGGTTATAAGGCAGAAGAGCAGTAAAAGCCAGGCAATGAAGATTAAATGACTTGCCCAGGGTCACACAGCTAGGAAGTATCTGAAGCCAAATTTGAATTCAGAACCTCCTATCTCTAGGCCTGGCTCTCTATCTACTTAGCCCTTGATGAAATTTTTAATAATTGTTTTCTGACATTTTATGATTCATGTTCTCTCTCTTTCTCCCTCCTTCTACTTTCCCCTCTCCAGGACAACAAGTAATATGGTGTAGGTTATACATGTTCTATCATGTATTACAAAATTCCATGTCCCTCCCACAGACAGACTTGTAATCTAAGCAGCGAGGGCTGCCTTGTTTCTATGTTTTTCAAAACACATTTCATATTTTTGCTTTATAGTAATGGTTTCCCTTTTATTTTACAGTGAATTGTCATTCACTCTGCAGACTGGTCTTCCTGCTGGAACCTATTGTGATGTCATTTCTGGAGATAAAATTGATAACAATTGTACAGGAATTAAAATAACAGTTTCTGACAATGGTAATGCTCACTTCAAAATTAGTAACACAGCTGAAGATCCATTCATTGCCATCCATGTGGATGCTAAATTATAAAGCAAACTATGTGCATAGCATTCCCAGACATAATAAGCAAAAGCAAATGGCCTAATGGTCCATTCCCTCTTCTTCAATATGCATTTGTACCCCAAATCAAAAAATTATTGGCTATATGATGTAAAAAGATTTTGTCAAAAGAAATCCAACATCTTGACATTTAAAGCCTATTTTTGTGTAATAATTACTATGTAATGATTATAGCCTCTATTAAAAGTTACATGGAAAGAATATAAAAAATATTTATGGGTTTATTATGAATCCTATGTTATTCTTCTGTTTTTATTCTTCACTAAGGAAAACATATGACCATGTTTGTTGTAGTTCATGAACTACTTTATTGGGGGAAAATATATCAGACTTGCTTCTACTTTTATCTGTAAAGGACAAGAATTAGATAGAATAGTTCTACTTTTGATAAAATGGTACATAGGCTCATAATGGCATCTCAAATGGAATTATAAAGGTTTCTAGTCCAAATCCTTACCCAACACTTGAAATCCTTCCCGAGTGGTCTTTAAGCATCTGCTTTATCCCTTTCAGTGATATGTTAGATCTCATTTTTCAGATTTGTAATCTGTAAATTTAATAAATATGCCTTCTACTTCTTCACCTAAGTCATTAATAACAAAAGATAGCATTTACGTAATTCTTTAAGGTTTACAAAATATTTTTTCAGATTGTATCCTCATAACAACTCTGAGTTATAGCATTTTGTTGTACCCATTTTACAGATGAGGAAATGAATGCAAATGGAGTTAAGTGACTTTTCCAGGGTCACAGAGCTAGTAATTATTGGAGACAAGGTTTAAATTCATTTTTTTTTACTTTAATCCTAGATCTCCATCTATTGTGTGACCTAGCTACCTAATACTCATTATTGAATAGGACATGGCAGAAAAGGTCATAAATATCATAAAACATCTCCATCAAGTTCAACATAAACAATAAATCAATCTCCAAAAACATTTATTAATGGTCTACTCCCTTTCAGATATTAAAAATACTTTTGGAGTCCAGTCACTTGACAACATGTATGCACCTACCTATACTGTTATGAAAACTACAGCTTCTTATCTTGTCCAGAAATTTATCACTAATAATTTATTAGTTTATACTAGTAACAAAATTTTGAGCATATTATAAATAACAAGAGCAAATGGTGAATATGGAAATAACAATTTGAGGACCACTGATCAAAATTTTATATAACCAGGGATTTTAGAGGCATGAATAATGACAGCTTACATATATACATAAATATTAACACATTATATATATCATTTGAGTCTCATATTCCTGTGTGATAGATAGTAAATGTAGATATTATCTCCTCTGTTTACAGATGAAGGAAGTAAAGGTTTTAGAGGAAATCTGGTTGTAAGGAAAATGATTCATCCAAACTCAACAAAACTGTTAATTGACAGGATAAAAAATCCTATGATCATATATTTAGAGTTGAAAGGCATTTTGGAAGTTTTCTAGTTTGAAACCAGCTCATTTAATTATAAGGATAACTTTTCCCATTATATCACACTGTCTTTCAATGTATTCTTTCCAATCGCTTTAATTTCTGTGGGTCACCATTAATAACACCTGAAAACAAACCTATTGGTAATTCTGCATTATATTTCCTAAATCATCATTTACAAAATTTAATATTTTTTTCTCAGAATACAATCCATTAATGACTACTTATCTGATAAATTATATGATTACATATACACATATATGTACTATAATGCTAATAATTATGTATGTTATAAAACATTCAGAAAAATGAAATATTTGTTATTAAGAGTTTATAGGGAACCACTGGAATTTATTAAATAGAAGCAAGGTTTGAAGTTCTCTTCTTTTTTTATTATCATTTATTTTTATTTTTTATAGTTAATATAATGTTACATAGCAATAATATAATACAAATAATTTGTAAAAAAATCATAAATAGTGATAAACATGCTTATCCAAGAAAAAAAAATTCTCATATTGGCTTTTTTCCTATCTCCCTGCCATTTCTCTCCCCTTCCAAGAAGGCAGGTAATATGATAAAGGTTGCACATATATCATAATATAAAACATATTTCTTTGTTTGTCATGTTGTCAAACAAGACACACATTGCTTACACTAGAGAAAAATTCACGGAGGAAATAAATTAAGGAATGGTATGTTTCAATTTGCATTTAGACTATCTGTTTCTTTTATGGCAGTGGATGTCTTTTTTCTTCATGAGTCGCTTAGAGTTGCTTCAGATCATTGCCTCGTTCTTAATAATTAAGTTGTTCATATTTGATACATTATTTTATTACTGTGTACAATGTTCTCCTGGTTATACTCAATTTACTTTGTGTCACTTCATATGAGCTTTTCTAATTTTTTAAATGGTCATTTCGTTTGTCATCTCTTATGGGGCAATAATATTCCATTAAAATCATATACTACAATTTGTTCAGCCATTCTCCAAATGATGGGCATCCCTTCAGTTTCTAGTTCTTTGATACCACAAAAAGAACTGGTATAAGTATTTTAGAAGATATAGGTTCTTTTCCTTTTTCCTTTATCACCTTAGGAAATAAACTTAATAGAGGTGTTACTGGATTAAAAGGTATACTCAATTTAAAAATTCTTCAAGTATAATTCCAGATTGCTTTCCAAAATCTTGAGATCTCTTTATCATCTCTGATAATCTGATATGGAAGGACAGTTTAGTTGATAAGGAAATAATGGGATAATGGAGTTGTCTTTTAACTCATGCTTCCAGCTCTGGCTCCAAGAGCATGGAGTTATTATATATGTTTCAAGACTCATTTCACACAAAAGAATCCCCCCAGAACTTCACAGATGCACAGAAGTTACAAATTATGTCATATCAAAACACAAAACATTGGCTTCAGAACAGACCAAGGCCAAGGCTGAATTTTGACTGGGTTCTTATCAGAAAGCCAAGTCTGGGAATATTTTTCTCAGGGTTGAATTGCCCCTGCTAAGGTTTTGGCCTTGGCTATACCAGGCAACAGCATTCCTGGTCAAAGGGGAACAGTGTTAACCCTTTAAATTCAGGTTTGCTAGGAACTTAAAGCTTTTCAATAAGGCCACAATACTTTTCAACAAGAAATCACAAGGATAACAAAAGGGGTCAAAAGAGGAGTCTCAGATTTTTATCTATTCTCTTATTGGCTTCCCACGCCAAAATGGTTGGATCACTTCACAGTTCCAATAACAATGTATTAGCGTCCCTTCCTGCCCCCCACATTTCTTCCAATGTATGCCATTTTGTCCTTATCATTTTAGCCCAAGTTTATTAAGTATGAGATATTTTAGAGTTGTTTTGATTTTCATTTCTCTAATCAATAATGAATTAGAACATTTTTCATCTAGCTATATATAGCTTTGATTTTTTTCATCCAGAAACTGTCTGTTCATATCTTTTTTATTTATTTATTTATTTATTTTTATTTATTTTTTTTTTTATTTTAAACCCTTAACTTCTGTGTATTGACTTATAGGTGGAAGAGTGGTAAGGGTAGGCAATGGGGATCAAGTGACTTGCCCAGGGTCACACAGCTGGGAAGTGTCTGAGGCCGGATTTGAACCTAGGACCTCCCGTCTCTAGGCCTGGCTCTCAATCCACTGAGCTACCCAGCTGCCCCCTGTTCATATCTTTTGACCACTTATCAATTGGGGAAGCTCTCTTCCTGACCCTAGATTTAACACTTTATGTACCACGCTATGCTGCTTCTCCACTGTTAATTTTGAAATATGTTTTTGAAAGTTATTAAAAAATTTTGTTTTTTTATTTCAAATATTTGTA
This sequence comes from Gracilinanus agilis, assembly GCF_016433145.1. Classification (NCBI taxonomy): domain Eukaryota; kingdom Metazoa; phylum Chordata; class Mammalia; order Didelphimorphia; family Didelphidae; genus Gracilinanus; species Gracilinanus agilis. The sequence continues at coordinate 451,985,789 of NC_058133.1, forward strand.
GATTACTCCAATTTTGTGAGAGGAATCTTGTAACAGAGTAAAACAATTAAGTAAAACTAACAGATCTGTAGCAGCCACCCTCTACTTCTCTATTTTTAAAAATTTACAGAAATCTATTTTTGTCCTGCTCACCTACTACTACATTAAAAAAACCCAAATCAAGTTTCTTATAACAGTTATATGTAGTCAAAGCAAATTCCCTCAATGGTACATGTACATATATGATACTAATATATGTCATATATTTTACATATACATATGCCTTATTCTACATCCTAAATCCATCATCCCTTCTCTGGAATATTGAATGGTCATTGTATTGATCATAGTTTTCAGTTTTCAAAGTTGTTTTTACAATATTGTTGTAATTGTATAAATTTATTCTCCTACTTCCACTCATTTCATTCTTCAATTGCATTTAAAAGTCCTCAGGATTGCTCATTTTTTATAATATCATTATTATGGTATGAATTATGATGGATGGATTTCTTTTTCTGTGTACATTTATATATTTTCCACATCTTTTTGAAATCATCTATTTAAAATTTTCCTTTAGCTCATTTCTAATACTTCATCACATTCATGTACCACAGCTCATTCAAACATCCCTCATATTGTTGTACATCCCTTTACATCCCTTTAGTGTCTAGTTAGGTTTTATTTTATCTCATTTGTCATCAACACACACAGAATAATTATAAATATATTTTTGATGTAAAGGATATTTTCCTTTTTGTTTGATCTCTTTTCAGTATAGGCCTAGAAGTGGCATAGCTAGGTCAAAAGACATGCTCTAGTTAATAACTTTTTCTGTTAATTTCCAAATAGAATTTTTATTCCCACTTACAGGTCTGCCAACAGTACATGAATGTGTTTATTTCCCCATTGCACTTCCAACATTTGTGATTTTCCTTTTTGTCATTCTTGCCACTTTCATGTTGTGAGATGGAATCTTAGAATTGTTTTGATGTACATGGAGTGGATAATTTTTTCATGTTTTCTAATTTATTTATGATATGGCCTTCTATATTTAGGTTGTGTATTCACTTATAGCTTGACTTAGTAAAAGGTATGAGGTATTGTTCTAAATCTTATTTTTTCCATATTACAATACAACTTTCCCAGTAGATTTTGTCAGACATTGAGTTCTTATTCCCATAACTAGGATCTTTGTGTTTATCAATGGATAGGAAAACATTCCATGATTTGTGACTTTGAGCAAGCTGCTTAACTTTTTAGCATTCAGTGCAATTCTTTAAAAAGAGAAGTTGTAAAGAAAGTGATCATCTCCAATAATAGAGGGTTTTTCATCACCCGAAATTTTCTCATACCAAAGAAATCCCAATTCCTTTCATTAATTAAAATGATTGCCTTATGCTGACAGGTCAAAACAGTGATTTTTTTCCCCCTGCACATAGAGATTACAAATAGATTTCTGAGGACAGGCAGCAGTCCCTTGGTGCAACTGCCAGATAAGTTGCAGGTGAGCTGAAGATCTATATAAGGCAAAGTTTATTAAGAGGAAGATGAACTTAATGAGCCAGTCTGAGAAGAATATTATGTTTTGTGGTGTAAAGAGAAAAATGACACTGGGAATGCTTCAACCAAAGATAGGATTGTCCTAAATAACAAAAATTGGAACAGAATTTTTGGTAGTCATCTATGTGCCCTGAATAAACATAACTCTTTGACTTGGGGGAAGTTCTAAGAAATTATTAAACCTATAATAAAACCCTAGAATTGAGAAGGGCTGTAGTGAGTAACTTTTTTGAGTACTCAATTTTCTCATTTTATGAATGAAAAACCAAGAACTAACTAAATAAAAAGAACTTTCCAATTCATTCAGATAATGGCTGATTTGAGACTACTTCTGATTGTCCACTATCATGTTCTCTCCATTATATTGCACTGCCTCTCTTGGCTGAAGCTGAACCTTAGTTTTTCTTTTATTTTTCTATACTTCAAGTCACTTTACAGTGACAACACAGAATTTCTAAATATAACAGATGCCAGTTTCAATTTGAATAAAAATATGGTGGGAATAAAGTTTAAAGAAAAATAACTTAAGATCTCCAATTAAAAAATAAATAAAACAATAACTTCTTTATTTAACTTGAGGGAAAAGTGGTTTAAAGAAAAGACCTTTAAAGGTCTTTCATCAGAAATTGAACAGATGGGCAAATACACAGTCTGTTTGCTCTATTTGCCCTTGAATATAAACTCTGAGGGAAAAAAGATTGAGTATGGCACAAGGCCATTGGAACAATTTGTTTTTAAGTAGAAATGGGTTTATAGAATGGGTGTAAGGTACAAAGTGCAATAGACTCAGAATGGAATGAGAAATGGCATTCTACCTCCCTGCCCACCCCACTAGAACTGGAAATTCACCACACACAACTAACTTGTATTCTTTGATTCCTTTAGGGACATTTTCATGTTCTACATCCTCATTTCCTGTTATTTTAGTTTAATATTTAGTTTAAACCATGATCCTTGATTTTGAGTTTAATATGCTACACAGAAGACCATCTGTTATATCCTACCTTACTTCCTCATAACCCATGTTTTGCAGTCTCTAAATATATTTGGATATTAGAACTGAATAGGATTATAGAGCAAATCTAGTATTAACTCAGTTTTCCACAAAGTCACCTTATAGAGCTCCCTCTTTTTTCTTTTCACCCCTATTCCTACCTTACCCATGAAAAGGAGAAGGTTACAAGGCATTAGAATAGAAACCCAAAAAGCTGGCTTTCTGAGACTGGTAGAAAGCAATGCTCAAAGACCTTCATGAAGCCAGCCAGTAGAGATCACTTCATAGTGCATAGGTGGATTTTGCTTTTTTTTTTCTCCCATAAGAATGATGCCAATGAGATTTGCCATAGATTGTCATTCCCTATATAGTGTATATAGTATACATATTAGTAACTTTTACATATATTGTATTTTAAGGTGTTCAATAGATTTTCTTCATTACAATTGAGAAGTAGGTTGTACTTTTTATCTTAATTTTACAGATTGGAAAACAGCTTTACTGACTTGTCCATGGTCATATAGGTAGCAAGCAGCAAAATTGGGACTGGAACCCAGGTCTCCTAGTTCTAAGTCAGGTGCCCTTCCTTTATTCCTCCTTCTCTCCTTTTCTCCCTCTCTCCCTCCCTGCCGTTCTCCCTTCTTCTCTCCCTCCCTTCCTTCTTCCCTCCCTTCCTTCCTACAGAAGGACAGGGACAAGGCAAACAAAGTGAAGTGTACTACCTAGCTTCCCTCAGGTGCTTTTTCTACTATACAGTGACGTCTTCCTACCCATCTCTGCATCTACATTCCTGTCTACATTGAATACTTTCCCTCACACAAAACAGAAAAAATGTATTTAGAAATTACTAATCTTGGCAGCCAGAAATTTCATTAACTAGAACAAAGGAACCTAAGAGATCAGCTAGTAAATCCCAACTCATTATCCAAATTAAAAAAACTTGCCAGAGATGTCATGTTCCTCTGCCAAGATTGAATTGATTGAAAGCTATAGAGTTGGGATTCAAACTTATATGTTCTATTTGAAATCCAGCATCTTTTCCATGCTACCTATTAATGAGTACGTGCAAGTGTGTGCTGGTAAATGATTAACAACTGGTTCAAGGTAAGAGTTTTCATAATATACTTTTTTTAATTGAAAAATTTTAATTAATTAAGAATATTTTCCATGGTTACATGATCATAATATACTTTTAATTTTAATCTTCATTTTTAACATTTTCAACAATTTTCTCAAGCTTAGACAATCAAAAAAGTAATAACTTTAACTCTATAGCACTTGCTAATTTTAGGTGTAAATTGTCACAATGACAAAAATCAGCTCTCATGAGCTAGTTCAAGCTGACTTTAATACATTCTTGGAGTATATGAGAGATTTGATGACCTTCTTTCTGGTTCTAGAGAGCTGGTATCCAGTTAGTTTTACCTCTATTAGCATGATTCCACCTTCTTTACTTCTTGCATTGAAATAAGTCCTTGATAATTGATACTGAAATTTACTGATTCTATATTTTGATATTGACTCTACCAGGACCACAAGCATAAAAAAAATTAGCCACAACATCAATAACAGAGTATTACAATTAGATGGGATTCTTCATTCTCCCTGCTTTCAGTGTCTTTCATAAAATTGGATTATAAAGTAGTTAGATTCTTTTCCTCTTATTTTTGAGTTTTTCTCAAAATTTGTTCTACATTCTATGAATTGTAGGATTTCCCCCTCTTGGAGCTTTAGACCTATTCTTGCATTGCTGCCATGTACTCAGTGAGTGATCCTACTACAGGTGTTTTTGGGCCAAGTGTGAAGGTTAAACAAGTTTGGATGATGTAATGAGAATCAGCATCCATAACTGACCAAATATTTATAGATTATATAGCATTGACAGTGAACCATCTTTACACTATCAGGTATTTAAAGGAAGCATAAGAACATAGTTCCTGAACTATACCCCAAAGACTATAAAACTATGCATACCTTTTGACCTAGTAATATCATTCCTATATTTATACACCAAACAGTGTTTTTAAAAAAGGAAATATAATTATAGGGAACAAAAATATTTATTACACTTCTTTTTGTGGTGGTTAAGAATTGGAAATTAAGAAGATGTCCATCAATTGGGAAATGGCTGAATAAGTTGTAGTATATGATTGTGAAGAAATACTATTATGCTATAAGGAATCATGAGCAGGATGCTTTCAGAAAAAACATGTACAAATTGATGCAAAGTGAATTGAACAGAACTTCAGGAAGAGCACTGAGAACATTGTACATGGCAACAGCAATATTTTATAATGATCAACTGTGAATGATGCAATTGTTCTGAGCAATACAATGATCCAAGAAAATTCCATAAGTCTCATGCTGAAAAATGCTATCCACTTCAAGAGGAAAAACTGATGGAGTCCAAATGCATATCAAAGCATATTTTATGTTTCTTTTTTGTATTTGATCTATGTTTTCTTTCACAACATGAACAATATGGAAATATGTTTTGGGCTCTTCTGCACATATATACTCTATATCAAATTGCTTGCTGTCTTAGACAGGGATTGGGAGAGGGAAGGATTGAAAGAATTTGGAACTCAAAAAACGTTAAAAAATTGTTTTAACCTGTAATTAAAATAGAAATAAAATATAAAAAAATTAGTTCCTGACCTCAAGCAGCAACAACCTAGTTTTTGAGATATGAAATAGGTAAGTAATACTATGGCTACTTATGGCATGGGTACTTCTTTCCCCATTCAAATAATAATTCTTTCTTATATTCTCATCCTGGGTGGTTCTTTTGATATTTTGACTTCCTTAAGTCTTTAATCTACACAATACGGAATGAAAATTATTTGCACCATGAAGAACTGATCTGAAGTGGCACATAAAGTATTAAGGAGTAACCAAAGCAAAAAAAAATGGAAAGGAAAGGAAGGATATTGAATCTTTTAGGATGTCAGGAATTAAGATCACATCAGAAATAAGATTACCTAAAAGAAATCTGTTTCTTTCCTCCTATTCTTTACTCTCCTTCCTTTTTCTTCATCTTGCACTAATTTGGAAAGTGTAAAATTCCCAAAGGCTCAACTAAGAATTTCTCAAATGAGAATATTAGGAAGGGAGGAATTCACTGGGTACTGCATACATATACATGTGTGTGTAAAATTATCTGGTGGCTAATCTTCTGGGTATTATTCTCTCCAACTTAACTAGGTTGATCTTCCATCAACATATGAGCAACAGAACTATATTCTGAGACATTCCAGTTTGACAGAAACTTTTAGATCCTGTCACATCCTCCCAGAAGCTGAAGTTGCTTAGGTACCAGAATAAGACTTTTGTGGTTGACATAATTTTTGGTATTGGCAAGAATATGTGAAGAAATTAAATAGTGTGGGAAAAGAATTGAAAATAATGCTATGAGATCATAGAATTATAATATTATTTTTAAAAACAGAACTTTAAGTTGTACAGTGGACAAAGTAACAAAATTGGATCAGGGAGACTTGAATTTGAATTTTGCTTTAGGTATTAAGCTGAGTGACCTAGGCAAGTCAAAGTTTCGGTTAAAAAACTATCTCCATCTTTAAAGTGGAGATAATATCACCTATTTCGCATCATTGTTGGGAATAGTGTATGTAGAGTTCTTTGCAAACCTTAAATTGCTATATAAATAGTTGTTATGTTTATTCTTATTATTTCAAAATGTTTTCTGTGTTATCTCATTTGATCTTCAAAGCAGGCATTATTATCTCCATTTTATAGATAAGGAATCTGGGATTCAGAATTATAAAGTGATATGCCTGAGAGGACAATGCTTATGAGTGATAGAGTGACAACTTGAGGCTGTCTTCTTACTACAGATCCAAAGAAATTTTTAGTCTGCTCATCAGTTGCACAGACAATGGTTATTTTGAATCGAGAGTATGGCAAAATCACTACAGATTGGTTAGGGAAGATTTCAAAATGGAGCAAAGACACAAGTTAGAATACATTTCCCTTTCTCCCCTCTCCCTTCTTATTCCCCTCTTATTCTTCTTAGGGTATTTTTAAGCTACCCCCGCCTGCCTTCTCCCTCCCTAGTGTTGCTTTCCTCCCCACCAGTCCTTTTGTTACCCTTCTGCTTCCCTATAGGGCATGAATCAATTCTCTGTCCCAATGGATCTGATTGTCCTTCCCACTTTAAGTTAATTTCAATGCACTTAAGTATTAAGTATTTCCTCTCTCCAACCTCTTTATCCTTCCAGCATATTGATCTTCTCCCCTGTTCACCCTACACGCTTCTTTATGGAATATAAATTTACTCCATTTTGTCTGTTTTCCCATTTTTCTTAATATTATCTCCTATTTTTTTCTTCTAGTTATATATATTTTTATACATATATGTGTATATATATATATACAGACATTCAATCCTATACAGTTTGTCACTGTTCCCTCTAAGTAAACTTCTTCTAGTTACCCTACTGATAATAACAATTTTTAATATTTACCAATATCTTCTTTTCTTCTAGGGATACAAATTGTTTGAACTTATTGGATCCCTTAAAGAAAAGATCCCCTCCCCTACCTCTGCTATCTTAATTACCATATGGTGATTCTCTTGAGTTCTGTGTTTGGGCAGCAAACTCTCTGTTTAAGTCCAGTTTTTTCTTTATGAATGCTTGGAAGTCTTCAATTTTATTGAATGACCATACTTTCCCCTGCAAAAATATAGTCAGTTTTGCTGAATAGTTGATTCTTGGTTGTAGACCCAGTTCTCTTGCTTTCCAGAATATTATATTCCATGGCTTCTGGTCCTTCAGTATAGATGCAGCCAGAGTATGTGTTATCCTAACTTAGACTGCAGTTATGTCAAATGTAGCCTAGTTCATCATGACTTAGTTACCTCCTCACTCCACTTCTGAGAGTCATTTTCTCTCCTTGGTGAGTTTCCCCTGACACTTCCACTTTCAGTAAGAGTCCTGACCATCCATCTTTGATTTTCTGGAGCTAACAATATGCCCCTGTCATGGGTACTTCCTTTTCCTTTTCTGCTCATACTTTATATCCCCTTTTGTATGTTGTTTCATCTGTTAGAATTTAAGCTACCTGAAAGCAGGAATTATCTTTCTTTTTCTTCCTAGTTCTATCTCAATACTTCATACAACATATGCCATACACACAAGTCCATTTGTGTTTGGTATCCATCCCATTTCATTTATTAAAATTTTCCCCTAATTACTTCCTTTGTTAATGACACTTTTCCAAGATTCATGTAAAAATGAATATGTGCATTTCTTTATATACCACTGGCATTCCTGACAATCATTTAAGCTTGTTAGATTTGCATGAACCTATATTTGTCAACTTTTCCTTCTAGATTGGGATTATCATGGTTTGAAATGACAGATTTTGACTGACAGCCTGGTTGCTGGGTACTATTTTTATACTAACAGTGACAGAAATAATGAAACTATCCCTAGATCGCACTGTCTGTCAAGAGACATCTCAGGCATACTCTAAAATTAGACAAAAGTCTCACAATATACCAGGGAGCCATGTTGTCAGTAGTGGTGCTAGCTCTGTAGGAGAAGACTAACATTTCAAGTTTTGTTTGAACTTGAAAAGAGTATTAAAATATCATTAAAAGAAACAAACACCTGAAGAAGTGAATTTTATCTGGCAAAGTGCCATATAGAGCAGACTAAACTGAGTTTTATATTTTAACAGATATATTTAAATTTACATTGACTTCCTAAGAGACATGAAATTGGGATCACTATAGAAAGAAAGTTTCCATTTCTAAAATGATGAAGTGCCATCTATTAAATGAAGATAAATATATCTGTTGACCCTAGAATCAGGAAAAACCAGAGATCAAATCTTGACATTACACTTTCTAGCCCTGTGACTAAGGACAAATCACTTGATTTCTCTGATTTTCATTAATTTATATAATGAGGCATTCTTTTAGTTCAATATTGCTTCTGCAAGGAATAGACATTTTTAAGAATGAGGTATAGCAGAAAAATGGAAGATTAAATGAAATCTGATAAATAACATAAAAATCGTTTTTTGTTTATTCTTTACTCTTAATAATACTTTGGGAGCTAAGAGTACTACTTTGGAAACTTAATCTCATGAAGAACACAAAGAAAAAATAAGGAACAAATGAGATTATAGCTCATGAATCCAAAAACAAAATTAATAATAGACCAGAATAAAAAACAAACTTGTGCAGATGACAAAACAAAGAATCTTTTTGAAAAGGAAATTATTAATAGTAAAAAGTTGGAGGAAAGAGAAAAGGGAAAATGCTTGCTTAGCTGAATTAAGAAAGTAAGAGGACAGAACTAGAAATAATAGATAACCAAATAAATTAATGGAATAAAAGCAATTAATAATTTATGTAAAATCAAAGCACTTAGGAAAAGGTAGACAAACAGAAACAGGAGTTGGAGAAAGAGTATATGTGGAGAAAATAGAATCAAATCAATTTAAGCAACGTTAACTTTAGGCAGAAAGTACAGACTTAAAAGAGAAATTGATTAAAAGAATATTAAGTAAATGAATGGTTAAAACAACAACAAACAAACCAAAGCCTTAAAATCATTGCTTTAGATATGAATGTTTCTAACAATCAAAAGATATGAAAGAGAATTTAAGTGATCCTAGCCCTGTTCAAGTTAAAATTGTTTAAAGAGGGATTAAGGGTTTTTTTAAGGCTAATTTTGATTGCATGAGTTTTCTTTTGCTTTTTGATGGCTCAGTAGAATACTTACTTCAGATGATTCCCTTGCATAAGTCCCTATTATAATAGGTATGAACCAGAGCTGGCTGGCAAGAATAAGTAAGACTTTGACAGAATCAAGTTGGAAAAAAAATCTTAACTGGCTAAAGCAATGGCATGAACCTAAAAGGTGTGTGTGTGTGTGTGTGTGTGTGTGTGTGTGTGTGTGTGTGTGTGTGTGTGTGTGTAAGAGAGAGAGAAAGAGAGAGAGAGAGAGAGAGAGAGAGAGAGAGAGAGAGAGAGAGAGAGTAGAAGAATAGAGATTGGAGCAGAAGAGTATGAGAGAGTAAGCATTTACTAGCATTTACTATGTTTAAGGCACTAAGCTAAGTAGGGGGAGGAGAGGAGGTACCATCTCATGGGAGAATGATGGAAAAGTTCAGAGCACTAGGAGCAAAATGTGAAGAGAAGTGAGTATGGATGGCCTGGGCTTTTTATGAAGCAATGATGCCTTTTAGGAACTCACCAATCAGAGGAGGGAACAAAGAGTTGGGAGTAATCATTAGAATTAGAAGGCTGTTGGATGGTGGTGGAAGAGACCAGAGTGTCAAGTGCAGTCATTGTTGTTGTTGTTCAGTCATTCAATTGTTTTTGATTCTTTGTGACCTCATGGACCACAGCATGCCAATCATCTCTTTAAATTGAATCTATTTTTACTTTATTTTGTCTGAAATCATGATTGCTACTCCTTCCTTCTTTGTCTTATTTACAGCCTAATAAATTCTGTTCCAGTAACTTATCTTTACCCTGGGTGTGTCTACCTGCCTCACTTATGTTTCTTGTAGAAAATACATGCTAGGATTCTGGTGTTTAATCTACTCTGCTATCCACTTGAGTTTTATGGGTGAGTTCATCCTGTTCACATTCACAGTTATGATTACCATATGTGTATTCCCTTTATTTTGACTTCCTTCTTTAATCCTGACTCTTCTGCTATTCTTTCCCTTCCCTCCAGTGTTTTGCTTTAAGTCAGGCTCCCCCTGTCCCCCCACTTATATTGTTCCCCTTACCCCCTCCTCCTTTATTATTTCCCTCTTATTAGAGGACCTTTTGGCTCCCTCTCCCCCAGCCTCTCTCTCCCTTGTATTACTCCCCTCCCCACCACCCTGTTTCTTATTCCCCTTCTATTTTTCTTTAGGGAAAGATACAGTTCTATACTCCAATGAGTCTGGCTGTTCTCTCTCTGAGCCAATTCTAATTAGAGTATGGTTTAAGTATTACCTATCACCAACCTCTTCTTCCCTTCCATTATTCCGGTCTTCTCTCCCACCCCAAACCCATTCCTCCCATGTTTCTTTATGTGAAATATTTTGTATCATTTTACTTCTCTTTTCCCATTTTTTTAGTATTCTGCTCTTTTCTACCCCCTGTTTATATATATATATATATATATATATATA
>NC_058133.1:452001454-452088954 GCF_016433145.1 Gracilinanus agilis
AGAGAGAGAGAGAGAGAGAGAGAGAGAGAGAGAGAGAGAGAGAGAGAGAGAGAGAGAGAGAGAGAGTGTATTAATTAATAATAAATCTGTTTTAAAGCCTTTATGATCCTGAAGTTTATGGTTCTGTGACCATTGGGAAAATCACAGAAATAAAGGTCACAGAAAGGCAATCATAGAGCATTGGTATGGGATCCTGGGTTTCCCTCAGAATACCCCAAATCATAGAAGTATTTCAGGCCAAATAAAAAGCAGGAAAATTCCTTTCCTTCTTTGAATTCTTGTAATGCTGAGGAAAAGGTGACTCTGGGTATCAGAGACCCATAATAATAAGGAAAGATCCCTGAGAAAAGTATTCCCCTTGGATTCTCCCCTAGATTTTGAGATGGACACAGATATACCTCTTCTGGTTATGCTCTGATACCATCAGGTTGTATCTAGGACATCTACTTGTCCCCTAAACTATGCCTGGTCACACCCTGTGTCTTTGGAACACAAAACATCACTCTAGCCTGAATCAGATTTGACAAACATCCCCTACTTTTTCCTAACCCCATTCCATTCTCCCACCATGGTCACGCAGCCCCTGTTGTCAATAAGGTATATAAAGACCAGAACACATCTCCTCTAGGAGGCAATGTCTCACCTGCACTGTCTTCATAAATTCAACATGAATTCCAAAATAATAAATTTCTCTTTTTATTTTTAAGCTAAGTTTTGCAGTCTTGCATTCTTGCAAAGTGTACCTGACCTGAACCTGAGGTTCATCTCAAGTCCCCCCACAACAGTGTCTTCATTTGAAAGATTGAATTTGAACTTGACAGACACATAGGCTAAAATTGAACCAATATTATATGGGAGAATTCAGAAGAAGATTCAAGAAAGACTTTACACTCATATAAAGTAAAGTTGTTTTGTCCATTTCATTTGAAAGATCTTTATGGATCCAGAAAGCAAATTATACTGTTCATGATATCATAAGAAGATTTTTAGAGTGTTTGTCAATAGCTTCCTTTTACTGTTAATTGACAAGCTTATTGGTACTCCAGCTCCCAAAAGGATAAAAGAGTTAAAGTTTCAAAGAATAACAAGTTTAAATGTGATAAAAATGAAGCTCTTGGAACCTGTCAAAATGAAAGCCAGAAATCATCAGGTGCAGCAATGTTGAAGGAAATTACCAGTGTAATGGGCCATGCAATTATATATAACAGGATTTAAACATACCTTCCAGGACTATTCTGTCGACATGACAGATCTCAGAATGATCCAGAGAGTGAAAGGGAATGTTCCCTTATCTCAAGTAGATTGACATGTAAAATCACAGAATATGTTCCTGGAAGCTGCAAGCCTCAGGATATTTGTGAGCACCTACATTATGAATAACCTGGTCCTGAATCAATTCTTAATCATATCATTTTTAATTTGTGTCACAACAAGACCAACTAGTACCTGGGAGCAATGAAGAAAGCTAGGGCTAGTTGAGTTATATGATGTATTTTGCATACTTAAATCTTCAAAAATTCAGTTTCTGAAATATCTTGATAGTTTAAAAATCCTTACTATGGAGACTTAAAGATAGGGAAGAATCAGTACTTTTTTTATAGAGAACATTTATGTTAATAAATAAGACTAGGAGCTGGTACTTGGAAAAAAACAAATAAAACAGATAAAGTACTGGTTAATAAAAAAAGAAAAAAGAAATTCAAATTAATAGTATCAAAGATGAAAAGGGTGACTTCACCTATAATGAAGAGGAAATGAAGGTAATTATTAAGGACTATTTTGTACAGGGCAGCTGGGTAGCTCAGTGGATTGAAAGCCAGGCCTAGAGACAGGAGGTCCTAGGTTCAAATCTGACCTCAGACATTTCCTAGCTGTGTGATCCTGGGCAAGTCACTTGACCCCCATTGCCTACCCTTACCACTCTTCTGCCTTGGAGCCAATACACAGTATTGATTCTAAGATGGAAGGTGAGGGTTTAAAAAAACAAACAACTATTTTGTGCAACTATATGGCAATGAATATGACAATGTAGGTGAAATGGGTGAATATTTAAAAAAATATAAATTGCCTAAATTAACAAACTAGTACATAGAATACTTAAACAATCCCATCTCAGAAAAAGAAATTGAACAAGCCATCAAGGAACTCCCTAAAAAAAAGCCCCAGGGCCAGATGGATTCACAAGTGAATTCTATCAAACAATTAAAGAACAACTATACTATATAATACTGTACCAATACTATACAAACACTTTGACAAAATAAGCAAAAAAGAAGTTTTACCAAATTCCTTTCATGACACAAATATGGTACTGATTCCAAAGCCAGGTAGATCAAAAACAGAGAAAGAAAACTACAGACCAGTCTCCCTAATGAACATAGATGCAAAAATCTTAAATAGAATACCAGCAAAAAGATGATAGCAAGTTATCGTGAGGATTATTAACTTTGACCAGGTGGGATTTATACCACGAATGCCAAGAATATTAGGAAAACATTCATATAATCGACCATATCAAAACCAAACCAACAAAAATCAAATGGTTATCTCAATAGACTCAGATAAAGCCTTTGACAAAATACAACATCCATTCCTATTGAAAACACTAGAAAGTATAGGAATAGAAAGGCCTTTCCTAAAAATAATAAACAGTATATATTTAAAACTATCAGCAAGCATCATCTGCAACTGGGATAAATTAGGAGTCTTCACAATAAAATAAGGAGTGAAACAAGGATGCCCATTATCACCTCTATTATTTAACATAGTACTAGAAATACTAACAATAACAACTAGAGAAGAAAAATAAATTGAAGGGATTAAAGCAGACAATGAAGAGACTAGACTATCACTCTTTGCAGATGATATGATAGTCTACTTCAAGAATTCTAGAGAATCAACTAAAAAGCTAGTGGAAATAATCAACAACTTTAGCAAAGTTGAAGGATACAAAATAAATGCACATTAAATCATCAGCATTTCTATATATTTCCAACACAACTCAATAGCAAGAGTTAGAAAGAGAAATTCCATTTAAAATCACCCTATACAATATAAAATATTTAGGAATCTATTTACTAAGACAAACATAGGAATTATATGAACACAACTACAAAACACTTTCCACACAATTAAAACTGGATCTAAATAATTGTCAAAACATTAATTGCTCATGGGTAGGATGAGCTAATATTATAAAAATGACAATTCTACCAAAATAATATTGTGAAAGGGAATTCTTTGTTCTCTCTGAGTTTACACTCATGAAAGAGAACTCTTTATTCCCTCTGTCTAGTTTTAATTAACACTAATTTAAGTACCCCTACTTAGATTGGGAAGACAGGATTAACTCTCCTTTGTCTGCTTTTGAATTGAATCAACAAAACATTGAACACTCTACTTATTATTTCCACTAACTTTTTAGTTGATTCTCTAGAATTCTTGAAGTAGACTATCATATCATCTGCAAAGAGTGATAGTTTAGTCTCTTCATTGTCTGCTTTAATCTCTTCAATTTCTTTTTCTTCTCTAGTTGCTATTGTTAGTATTTCTAGTACAATGTTAAATAATAGAGTTGATAATGGGCATCCTTGTTTCACTCCTGATTTTATTGGGAAGGCTCCTAATTTATCCCAGTTGCAGATGATGCTTGCTGATAGTTTCTATTTAGTAGTAGGTGAGAAGCTAACAAGGTACTTAGAGAACTCACAAGTCACTTACTCAGAGAGCTCCACCTTTTTAACTTAGTCCCAAACTTCTAAATCCTATGATCAGAGTTTACACTCTCAGAAACTCAATCAGCCAGGAATCTGTGAACCCTTTTGATGAGTAATCACTGCTCCAGAAGGTGGGAACTAGTTCCCACAAACACTGTCCCCTGGGCAGTGCTAGACAATTTAGAAACTGTGATTGGCCCATTTAAGAGGGGAGGAGAAAAGAAGTCACTATAAAAGCAAGCCTGGAACTCCCTCAGAGGAGATTGTCTTTGAGAAGATAGTCTGAAGCCATTTCCTTCTGGAGATAGTCTTCTGACTGGGGAGAGTCTTCCAGGGAGCTTGGCTGGAGTCTGTGGCTTAGATCATGGGCTTGGAGCTTTGCTTCAACTTAGACTCTGACTCCTAGACTACTTCAATGGGTGAGTGAAAGGCTGAGTCCTTTCCAAGTCTCCTTAGAGGAAACTCCATCTTGGAGGAGGCCACATGGTTACTCACCACCAGCCTTCCTGCTTGAGAGCTAATTAATCTCTGCCAGGATTAAGCAGACCTGGAGCAAAACATTTAGGTTGATGGGATAGATAACTTCTCTATACCCCTCACATTTCTCTTCTTTTTGATTACATTAGATTGAAAAGTTTTTGTACAAACAAAACCAATGCAACCAAAATTAGAAGGAAATAAATAAATTGGGAAAAAATCTTTATAACAAAAACCTTTGACAAAGGTCTAATTTCTCAAATTTATAAGGAACTAAGTCAATTGTACAAAAATCAAGCCATTCCCCAATTTATAAATGGGCAAGGGACATGAATAGGCAGTTTTCAGATAAAGAAATCAAAAATATCAATAAGCACATGAAAAAGTGTTCTAAATCTCTTATAATTAGAGAAATGCAAATCAAAACAACTTCACACCCCCCCAGCAATATGACAGTAAATGAAAATAATAAATGTTGGAGGGGATATGGCAAAAATGCATTGCTGGTGGAGTTGCGAATTGATTGAACCATTCTGGAAGGCAATTTGGAATTATGCCCAAAAGGCTTTAAAAGACTGCCTACCTTTTGATCCTGCCATACCACTGCTGAGTTTGTACCTCAAAGAGATAAAAGGGAAAAACACGTGTGCAAAAATATAGCTGCACTCTTTGTAGTGGCAAAAAAACTGGAAAATGAGGTGGCGTCCTCCATTGGGGAATGGCTGAACAAATTGTGGTATCTGATGGTGATGAAATACTTTTGTGCTGAAAGGAATAAAGAACTGGAGGAATTCCACGTGAACTGGAATGACCTCCAGGAACTGATGCAGAGCAAAAGGAGCAGAGCCAGAAGAACCTTATATACAGAGATGTATAGACTGTGGCACATTAGAATATAATGGACTTCTCTACGAGCAGCAATGCAATGATACAGGACAATTTTGAGAAACTAATGAGAAAGAATGCTATCCACATTCAGAGAAAGAACTATGGGATTAGAAATACAGAAGTAAACATATGATCAATCATGTGGTTTGATGGGTATATGATACTCTATTGCAAATATCAATGATATGGAAATAGGTTTTTAACAATGATGCATATAAAACCCAGTGGAATTACTTGTTGGCTTTGGGAGGGAGAAGGAAAGAGGGAAGGGAAAGAATATGAATCATGTAACCATGGGAAAATATTCTATATTAATTAATCAATAAAAAATTTAAAAATTAAAAAACATTTATGTTAATTCAATGTGATTTTACAATCAATAAGCAGTAGAAAAACGAGTATGAAATAATACATTTATAAATCGATAGCTAAAGAACATTTAGTCCAACCCTTTCATTTTATGGAAGAGGAAGCTGAGACCTTGGAAGTTTAGATAACTTTCCAAAGAATAAGTCTATAGTAAGTGGCAGAACTCAAATTTAAATCCAGGTCTTCTGTCTCCAAACCTAGCACTCTTTTCATTAAATTATTGTATCTCCCATTTATAGGACCTGGTTTTGAATTTTAATGCTAATAATTTCTACTTGTGTAACCATGACCAAGTCATTTAAATTCTCAGAGTTGAAGTTTCCTCTTTTGCAAAATGTTGGACTATTCCTAAATGACCTTAAAGAACTAGTTTTAAAGCTACAATGCTATGATTCTACTCATGATCTTGGAGATATCATAACTAATTTTCTTATATTTGTACTTTAATACTTTGATAGATCTGTGATCTCATCTATATTGGAAGACTCTCCAATATTGTGCAACTCTTTATCCCTGAAGAGAAATCTTTCATCTTGTAGCTACCCAATATGTGCAATAAATCAGTCAATAAGTGCTTACAGCATGGCATGCATTGGACTAAGGGGAAGAATAAAAGGTATAAATGAAACTGTTCCTTCTCTCAAGGATCTTACATTCTAAATGGGTGAGATAGATTATATGAGATGTATATGAAAAAATACAAAATAATTTGTTGGATAAATGAGAAAGGCTTCCCATAGAATTTGTGTTTGAGAGGGAGAGATGAAGGAAGGAATTTCAGCAATTCAGGATACCAGGGTAAAGGCACAGAAATAGATATATGAAGGATAACAAGAAGGCCAATATGAATTGATCATGTACGTGGAGGGCATTAATGTGTAAGAAGACTAGAAAGGTTGAAAAATGTACAGGATGTGAAGAGATTTAAACTCTTAATTTTAAATTTAAATTAGATTTAAACATGACAAAGAATATAATTTATATTTTACTGTAAAGTCAATAGGGAGTCATTGGAGTTTGCTGAGTAGGAGGATGTCATTGCCAAATTTGTGCCTTAGGAAAATTACTTTGAGGGCATGTAGAGGATGAATTAGAATAGGGAGAGATTTAAAGAAGAGACACCCAATTGGAAGCTATCATAAATGTGGATGAGAGGTGATGAGGACCTGAACTAGGGTAGTGACTATATGAAATAACCAGATTTAGCAACTGGTTGAAAATGTAAGGTGAGTAAAAAGAGTCTTGAATGACACCAAAAGTGCACACTAGATAGATAACTGGGAAAATGGTTGTACTCTCAATAATAACAGGGAAACTTGGAAGGTGGGTGGAAACTTTCTTTTAATGCTTTTAATAATATGTGGGGATGAGTGCAGCATTGAGGCAGTCCATCTGTTATCCTTTATTCTTCCTACATATCTAGTCCATTTTTTGAGGGGGGTCATACACTTCTTGGATGATTTCTGCTTAAATGTGAATCACTGTTGTTATATACAGCAGCCTATTTATAGCTACCAGATGCCTCTCCATCGTCCTTTGGATCATCCACAATTTTTATTCTGGGGAGATTATGGTGTTCTCTGATACATGGCCAAAGAGCATCTCTGTTAAAAATATTAGTGTTAAAAATGGGTTATTGTTTCAGGCAAAGATTTGGGATAATGGAAAATACTGTCCAATTTCTTATACAATTTAATCCCTTCTCTTTCTCTAATGTGATTTTGAACCCAATTACTTCATTGTCTCCCTGCACTATCTTTCCAAGATACATAAGCAAAGTTAAAGTAACTCATTGTGCAATTTATTTAATTGTAATTCACTGTCTGGACAAATAGAAGCCTTCATCTACATTGCTATACCTCTGTGGATGGTTACTTTTTTGAATATCTATAGGTCAGTTTAAGGAGATTTTTAAAAAATACTTTTGGGTTTACTATAATCAATAGATCATATTCTTAATTTTTGAATGACATTGTAGCAGTTGTTAAATTCAAATTTAATTTTTAGCCTAAATAGGTCAGGGTTTAGTAAATTTCTCAATGGTACTTGTATTTGAAAAGGAATATTTGCACTCATTATAGGGAAACCACCAGTATTGTAGCATTCAATGGTAGATGTAGGATCATGAATTGAGAAGAAGAGGATATGGGGGTCATCAAGTCAAAACTTCTCATATCACAGTGGAGGAAATTAAAGTTCAGGTAAATTAATTAATTTGTCCAAGATTATACACATAGTAAATATCAAGCCAGAATTTGAATCTATGTCCTTTGATGCTAGAGCCAATGTTTTTTCTAGTATAATTTATAGCCTTTTCCTTGAAGGAAATTATAATCCAGTAAGAAAGATATTACTGGCACACAAATAATCAAGACAAAAAATAGAATATGATAAAAATGACATTGTGGTATAATGAATAGATGCTGGACTTGAATTTAGGAAGATGGGTTCTATCCTTATCTCTGAAAGTTAAAAACTATTTGATCATTGAAAAGTAAATTAACTTTGTTAAGGATCAGACAGCTCTCTAAGATGATAAATTATAGACACATTGTGATTTTCATTGGTAAAGGGAATTCCAACATCAGTGCAATCATTAGTCCTTGACATATTGACATCAATACATACAGAGGTACAAAGTACTTTGGAAGATCCAAGGAGGAAACCACATCACTTTTGGCAGAAAGATAAAATTTCATATATAGGGCATATTTCAGTTGGATCTTGAAATATAGGTAAGCTTTCACCGGTAGATTATAGGGAGCTGAAAAATACATCTCAGGTAAAAATGGCAGCATCCATCAATATGCTTTTACTAATCCCCTGCCATGTACTCAGCATTGTGTTAAGAGGTAGGGATAAAAAGACAAAGAAATAATCAATCCTGGTTCTCAAGAAACTTGAATTCTATTAGGAAAGATTTTATATTGTATTTACATTTATTTCCATATTTTGTATGTTTATTATTATTATATATGCTTTTATATGATATATTTTATTCTTATTACATTAAGTATATAAAATATTTGCTGGAAATATTTTAATTTATTATATTTATATAAGTATGTATAAAATAAATACATTTGAAAAACTAAATACAAGGTAGTTTAACACCAGGTAGGTTGGGAGGGAGAACACTAGCAATTGGGGGATCAGAAAAAGCTTCATTAAGAAGATTGTTTTTGAGTTTTGTCTTAAAGAATTCTATGAACTAATGGTCAAGAGGGAAAGCATTCCAGGTGTGGTAGATGGCCAGTGGAAAGGTATGGAAACTGGAAATAGAGTTTCATGTATGAAGAACAGAGTGAAGTTCAGTTTGGTTGGACCAAACAGAACAGAAGGGGCTCTGATTTCTAGTGGAGCTGGAAAGATAGACTAGGGCTATTTATGAAAGGCTTTAAAAACTCAATGGAGGAGTTATCTTAGAGACGTAGGGAACCACTGGATTTCATTGGGTAGTAGAGTAGGATGGTTAATTCTGAGCTTAAGAAAAATCACTTTGGTAGCAGTGTCTAGGATTGATTAGAAAGGGGAGAGCTTTAAAGCAAGGAGACCAATTAAGCAGCGATGGTGATAATCTAGGCAAGGGGTCATGAAGCTCCAGGAGAGTCTAGGGCTGGATACACCGGGCTATGAGTCATAAACACAGATTTGATAATTAAACCCATGAGATCTGGGCAGGTCAGTAGAATATAGAGAAGGAAGAGAAGAGAGCCCTCCAAAAAGACCTAGGAGTCATAAAATGGATAATGAGCCGCCCAAGGGGACAGAGAAAAAAAAATAAGCATAAGCAAAAGGTGAAATGCGGGGTGAGTTTGGGACACAGTGAGGAGTTTAATTTAGTTGGAGGATAGTTTAAGTAAGTGACAGGGACTAGCGTGACATGATTACGAAAGTGGGTTGGAACCAGATGTATAGTTAGAAAAATATATTTTTAAATTTTTTATTTATTTTTAAGTTTTTATTTTGAATATTTTCCCATAGTTACATATTTCATGTTCTTACCTTCTCCCCCAAGCGCCCCACACTCCCCTTAGCTGACAAACAATTTCACTGGGTTTTACACGTATCATTGATCAAGACCTAATTAATTTCATATTATTGATAGTTGGACTAGAGTTATCGTTTAGTGTCTACATCCCCAATAATATCCCCTTCAGTCCATAGAAAAATCTTGAACCCCTAAAACTACATTACCCAAAATTCCTTTCTGTATTACCCATAATGCTTTTCCCTTGGTGTACGTTTGCGTCTTCAAGTGTTGGTTATAAGTTCTGAGGCTCCGCCGCATTGCTCCTCCTTTGCTCTTTCATGCCGGCTAAGTTGGTACATTTTTAGTTAGCGAGGTGTCTTACTTTAATTATTATTAATAAACTTTATTAAATATCATACTTGGCTATTGTATATTAATTTTAATCTCTATATAGATCATGGCTATATTTGGAATAAAATACAAGGTTAATGAAATTAAGCTTTGTCCCACTTAGCAATATGGGTCCATGAAGTGGGAAATGACTTGATGAGATTTATTCCCTCAGAAGATTACTCTGCTAATGGAATATAGGATAGATTTGAATGAGACTCTATCCCAAGAGCATAGATTAAAATTTCTTTCATACCTTTTCTTTTTTTATTGACAATATTTCTCAAAATATCCTCCTCCCCTTCATTTTCCAGAAAGGTGCAGAGATTTAGAGCTGAAATAGCCCTTTATGGCTCATCTCCTACGTACTCTAAAAGTTTATTGATTAATTGATTATACAAAAGAGGAAACCAAGGCTCAGGGACTTTCCCAAGGATACAGGAATGCTTAAGTGACAGAACTGGGATGTGAACCCAAGTCTTCTACCTTCAAATCCAGTGTTTATTCTGTTACCCATTCTATAAAATATAAAATAAAATAAAATAATTCTATAAAAAAAATAGTCAGGGAGACCAGTTAGAAGTCAGCTGCACTATGGCAAAAGGAGATAGAATGCTGGAGATGTTGGCTATAGAACAATCCTGTACTGTTTAACACACCCTAAACAGATTCTTGGAGTGAAACAAAGGTCTCCAATTACATTTTTATAAATCATAAAGTTGATTTTCTCATCCCAGGCTTTTACTATGGGAACTCAGATGAGACTTGGTAAAGCTAAGCAATTTCTATGCTGTTCAGTGCTTTATGTATGGACAAGCCAGATGAGTCCTTATTTCATTCTCCTTCCAGTGTATCGTCATGTCAACCAGAGATGCTGTTGAGTTTCCCTGTCGACCATCATGACTGATGCTGTAGCCTAAAGATGGATGCTGTTCAATATATATAGCTATTTCTAGACCCTTTTGAAGAACAAATAAAGCAAAAGAGATGCATTAGGCTACCTAGTCCATGCACAGAGCATAATAGCTGCCATTCTCAGCAAGGAGCTACGGGAGAAAATTCACAGATGAAGAAATGACAGATGTTCAAGAGGAAAATAGAGGTTCTGTGATTTATTTTGAGAAAATAAAAAAGTGACTGATATACTTAACATGCATTTATATGAGTAGCTTTCTTTTCAGTCAATGCTGCACGACAATTTAATGCAAAAAAATAGACAACTGGAAGCATTAATGAGATTTCTTTAATCAGACACTTATTTACATGTGGTGTAGTATTTGATGATAGAATGCAAGCTTTGAAAATTACAAGCCCCGTTTAGGCTAGGGAACACCTAAGTAGAAGCAGTACATGGAAAATGAATAAGGAAATTTGTATTCTTGGCTCAACTTCTGTGCCCTTAGAATTACATAGATATTTTACCATCCTGAAAAATTTCTTGATATTTCATGGTGGGACTCTGAGCTTAAGTACTTTGGGCTGAAAATAATGCTGGGTTTTTGCAATTGGAGACTCCCTCACTCCCCTACCATCTCAGTGACATGCATCATAAACTCTCTGGTAAACACTGGGCTGGATTTTGATGGGCCGTGTATATGGAGAGAGATCTCACTTGCAATGAATGATGTGACTAATAAATGTCAGCAGATACAGGCCTTAGCTTGCATCAATGGGAGTGGAAACGGTGAAAAATGTGGCTTGATATGTCATTACAGTACAGACATCCCTTACATTATGCAATATGTGTATTTGTCAATGGAATATATAAATTGAATTTTTGTAAATGGAATATATTTAAAATGATTTAAATAAATATTCCCTAAATTATTTTACAAGTATATATTTTAGTTATTGAATTTCCTCAAAATGAAAATGGCATATGTGTCCAGGAATGTGTTTATATTATTTTCATTTTTATTATAAACTTAAGAAACATCAAAAATGAAGATTTAATAAACAAAGAATATAAAAGAGGATGCATACAAAATATGAATTTTTATTATGTAGTTATGTATATGTGGAATTCTGTACAATATAATAAGAATTTCCTTTTTGTCTGTTCCCTTCTTAACTTCTTTTTGTTCTATTCTGTATTTTTTTAAAAATTCATTACTGCTATTTTTTTCATTATTCTCACTACCTATGAATTCCATGCTCCATTCCAATCCTGACCATTTCTTCCCCAAAGCTCTGTCTTACAATGTAAAAATGTGGTAAAGTAAAATAAATCAACACAATGGTTATATCTATCAAGTGTAAGTCTCTATTTGCACCTCCAATCTGTTACCTCTCTGCCAGGAGTTGAAAAACATACTTTATCTTCATTTTTGAGGGTCTAACTACTGACTGCATTGATCAGAGGTCTGGAGTATTTCAGGGTTATTTTCACATGATCATCATTCTCCATACATAAATTTTTCAAGTTACTATTCCTATACATTTGGATATTTCTAGTTTAATATGATAAATATTTGTTAAGCAGCTTCCTGGGCATCTAGGTAGCATAGTGGATAGGGTGCTGGGCCTGGAGTCAGGAAGATTCCATCAACCTGAGTTCAAATATGGCCTCAGATATTTATTAGTTGTGTGACCCTGGGCAAGTCACTTAACTCTGTTTGCTTCAATTTCTTCATTTATAAAATGAACTGAAGAGGGAAATGGCAAATCACTCCTGTGTCTTTGCCAAAAAAAAACAACCCAAATAGGGCCACTATAAGTCAGACATGCCAAAACAACTGAATAGCTTAAAAAATAATTGCTATGCACAACACAATGTGTTATGCTAAGGAAACGAAGGCACGATGAAAAAGAAATCCCTGTTCCCAAATATCTTATATATCGGGAAGTGCAAATGCAAGTACATAAATGTAGACATGATCATTTGATGTAGGGCAGAGCACTAATAACAAGGAAATTAATCAAGTAACTAAAATATGCATGAAGTGCCTCCTTTGTGCCAGGCACTAGACTAACCAATGGGGATGCCAATAAAGGCAGAAACTTTTCTGAGGGAAGGCTTCTTGTGATGGGTGGTGATGGAGCTGAAAGCTGAAGGAAAATAGGAACTTTTGGGGAGGCTGAGACAAGGAGGGAATATATTCCAGGCATGGGGCACAGAGAAAAGAGATGTAATACTGAGATCCAGGTAGGATAGTTTGGCCAGAGGACAGAGTGCATGAAGGAGAGGAATCTGAGATAAATAAATTGGAGTCAGATTGTGCAAGGTTTTGAATGGCAAGTCAAGGGTTTTGTTGCTTCCTCTAGAGGCAGTGGGGAGCCATTGATATTTCCTAAGTAGAGGAATGACAAGGTTAGATGGTAAAAAAAATAATGCAAGCATTGGTTCAGTCATTTGACGATAATTTATTAGCCACCTACAGGGGCAAAATATCATAATAAGGAATTATTTTAATCAATTTGCAATATATAAATATAAAATATCTATAAAATATAACTGGAGATAAAAAGTGAATCATTGGCAGAGAGAATACATTTCCTCAGAGTTTAGAGGCAGAAAAAACACGTTGTGCTCTAGTGGTCAGTGAGGTTTTATGGAAGAAGTAGAATTGAATTGGGTCTTGAAGGATAGATAGTAGTTATTCAATAGGTTTTCCTTAAAATAGAAAAATAATTCTGATGCATAGCCTATGTCCTTTGAGTTGTTTATTCCTTGGTAATAAATGTGTACTGATCCATATTCATTCTCTCACCAAGTGGCCCTGGGAAACCAAACAATGTGTGTTTGTGAGATGGCTGGTTTGAGTAAAGCATTCAATTTGTGGCTTTGGACTAGAACAAAGTTAACAGATACTTTAGAAATCAGACCAGCATTGTTAACCCTAGCACCATGTTTCACACAAATGTACTTAACCTTATTTATATCTATAGACCCGTTAAGGGACCACGAAAAATGCTTGACATGATTTAAAAAAAGGAACTTGCAGAGGTGCTGTTAAATTTCCAGATGACAAAAGCTAAGAGGGATAACTGAAATACCGAATGACAGAAACAAGTTCCAGAAAGATCCTGTTTGACTAGAACAGTTTTCCAAACAGATCAGGGCAATATATACAAGTAGATTCACAGGAAGAGATGAACCAGTTAGACAGACAAAGCACTTGTATTTTTAGCAATGTTTAAATTTAAAAAATTGGACAATATGGGTCACTTCACAGAATCTTTTACTAATAAGGGCAGTGTCTTCCATGCTGAGGAAATGTTAATACTCAGCATGTAGAGGAATGCATTTTTAGTCTTCCTTTGTTATCCCTAAAAATACTTATATTAAGTTGAACAATTTTTTTTTTTTTTGGCTTGGGGAATTCTTTATTTGGAATTGGCCTTCACAAGCAGGAAAGACAAAGAAACCACAGAGAAAACCAGGGACTAAGAGAGAACATGGAGAGTAAGAGTGAATTTGACATTCCATAACATATTCATTTTCAGATAGTCATATCTACATCTCTTATTGTCCTCAGAATAAATCCTCCAAATAACAATATGAAAGTTTACTATACTTAAATTATCTTTTGATTATTGTATATGAACTAGATCTCTGAATTAGAATTATCATATGTATGCCTTTAAAAAAGAAAATGTTAATATATAATATAATATAATATGATATGATATGATATGATATGATATGATATGATATGATATAATCTAGTATAAGGGCTGGTTTAACTGCACCACATTCATTTACTGATGTAATCAACAAAATGGAGCACTCTGTTTATGAGCTCAAGCTGAAATAAAAACCAGTGATTTCAGGAGAGGAAAACAAAATCAAGGCAACGTTCACCTCACCTACTAATTCATTCTATGCTTGCCATGATTTGTATCTTGTAGACAGCTAAAATCCAAAGGAAATAAACTTTTGGGAGGTCTGTACTCTGTCAATAGAATTTTCTTCCTTCAGCACAAAGAAATTTCAGCAGCATGTGAGTTAGAGTGTGAGGAAACAGAGATGGGATGGACAGCGGAACTGGGCTTATGTAATGTTGGGAGAGGGAGAGGAAGGAGAAAGAGCGATAGAGAGGTACAGATACAGAGATAAGACAGAGCCAGAAAGGATATTGGGTAGATAGGTATAAATCCCTCTGTAATTTCCTTCTTTGATGCTTCAGAATAGCATGAAAATGGGCTTGGGTTCTCGATGGCTGTGCCAGAAAGGATCGAATGGTGGTGAAGCTTTATTTTGCTAGAAAGGCTGTTTTTATGTGACTAGCCTAGCTAAGGAGCAGCCTCCCTAAGAACTGTGGGTTTTAGAAGATATTGCTTGCAGGGGAACTATCTCTCCCACCATGCCCCAGAGGTCCCTCCCCTCTACTTCCTGGTGTGGGATTGGTCTTGAATGGACCGATCCCATGCTAGGAGAGGGATCACGCCCCCTATTTCCTAGCATGGGGTTGGTCCTGAATTGGACCAATCCCGTGTGGGGGAGAGGTCACGCCCCCTACTTCTGGACACAGGATTGGTCTATAACAAGGACCAATCCTGTGCTTGGCAGGGCCTTTGAATCTGAGAAGTTTCAGAGGAGGAGAGGGCAGGCAGGGGCTCTAGTTAATTTTAGCTAGAGAACTGGTGTTTTTCTTTTCTCTGAATAAAGTTTTATCAAGAGATCAGAGAGTCAGATAGTTTTTCTTTTCAGTTCTCACAAAACTGAGAGGTCTATCACCAGCCATTTTACAAGTCTTTTTTTTTTTTTTTTTTAAATAAACCCTTTCCGTCTTGGAATCAATACTGTGTATTGGCTCCAAGGCAGAAGAGTGGTAAAGGCTAGGCAATGGGGGTCAAGTGACTTGCCCAGGGTCACGCAGTTGGTAAGTGTCTGAGGCCGGATTTGAACCTAGGACCTCCCATTTCTAGGCCTGGCTCTCAATCCACTGACCTACCCAGCTACCCCCCCCCCCCCCCCCATTTTACAAGTGTTTGGATATTCAGGACCAGGAAACAAAGAAACAGATGAAATGATTTTCATTTCTGGGCAGAGTGATGAAGGAAGAGACAGAGCATTAAGATTGATGCAGTTTTTCATAGGTCTACATAAAAATAACTTGGAGATTTTAATTAAAGTGTGAAATCATTCTCCTGTAATCAAAAAGTAGAAATATTTCTAGATGAATTTGAGTCATATCAATTGTAACATTTTTACTCTAAATCAAAGGTTCCTAACCTGGCATCTATAGACTAGATTTAAAAAAATCTATTTTGATAATTATATTCTAATGTAATTAGTTTTCTTTGTAGGCCTGCACATTTTTTGTGTGTGTGAATTTAAAAACATTATTCTGAGAAAGAGTCCATAAATTTCACCAGTTTAAGTGCCAGAGTAGGTTAAAAACCTCTGTTCTCAATGAAGTCTTAAGATAAAGGAAAGAAACATTGTAGTTAAATAAGATAGCTCATAAATTCTTCTTAAAAAGGCATATAAAGGAATTGGTAGAGTTGCTTTTATTGTATATTCAAAGGGAACAAAAACCATCATTTTGTGGGACACTTGAACAGCTCACCTTACATTGAGAGTGACTAATATTTGCAAAAAGACAATCATGAAGATAATTGCAGTTTATGTGCAACATCTATGATAGGGGAATGAAGATTTTTAAAAATTCAGTGAAAAACTTGATGAGACCCTCCAAATTAAGTAAATTGATATTATAGTATTTGGTGACTTCAAAAGCAGGCATAGAGGAATGCATTAAAATATATTGGAAAGGGGGAAGCTGGGTAGCTCAGTGGATTGAGAGCCAGGCCTAGAGATGAGACTTCACTTGACCCCCATTGCCCACCCTTACCACTCTTCCACCAAGGAGCCAATACACAGTATTGACTCCAAGATGGAAGGTAAGAGTTTATTTAAAAAAAATATATATGTATATATATATATATAGGAAAACATAGTTTATGAGTAATAAATAAGAATCAAAAGCTGATGAACTACATTGAAGGCTTATAAGTACATATTATTAATCCTTTCAATTTTGTTAAATTAATCAAGCATTTATTAAAACACCTACAATATACAAGGCCTTATGTAATGTGTTAGAATTACAAAGATCAAAAAAAAAAAGGGAAAAAAATCTAGCAAATACATTTCAGATTCTGCCTGAAGAAGAGGACTATAACATATAAACAGATGAATAAATATGAGCACCTGGGAGAGTAGAGCATTAACCACTGCAAGGAAATACCTCTTGAGGAGGTAGCACTTGAAGTGAAGGCACCAAGGAAGTAAAGAAGAACATTGTAGGTAAGAGGGAAGCATGTACAAAGACATGAAGTTAAGAAATCAAATGCCACATAGAAGGAACAAGAAATAGATCAGTTTGGCAAGAAATTAGATAGCATAATAGAAAGTACTTCTAAGTCTTGAAAGATAGATTGCAAAAGGCTATTCATTTCAGACACAGACCTTTGTATTTTGCCCTCAAAGTAACAGACAGTTACTAATGCTGCTTGAAATGGAGTATGTGACAGACAGACTTGAGGATTAGGAATTTCAGTCTGGT
Organism: Gracilinanus agilis; assembly: GCF_016433145.1. Classification (NCBI taxonomy): domain Eukaryota; kingdom Metazoa; phylum Chordata; class Mammalia; order Didelphimorphia; family Didelphidae; genus Gracilinanus; species Gracilinanus agilis. The sequence goes on from NC_058133.1 coordinate 452,018,782, forward strand.
AATTCAAACAATGAACATTTATTAAATGCCTAATATGACCCAAGCATTGTACTAAGTATTGGGTATACAAAAAAAGACAAAAGATAGTCCCTCTTCTCAAGGCACTTACAATCTAATCAAAGAGACAAGATGAAAACAAACATGTACAAAGCAAATTGTATACATGTATAGGAAATAATTAAAAGAGAGAAAACATTGGAATTAAGAGGAAATGAGAAGACCTCCTATAGAAAGTAGGATTTCCTTTTAGATTTAGGGAGACAGGGAGTCAGTTAGTTCATCAGGGAAGGATTGAATGGAATGAGAAGAGATTGGAAGGAGGAAGATCAAACAAAGCAATTGCTATAGCTCAGGGGAGAGGTGATGAGGGCTTGACCTTGGCAGTGACTGAGTTAATGGAAAGAGAAGATAACTGTGAGAGATATTAAGGAGATAAAATTGACAAGATTTGACAACTGGTTGGATATGGGTAGTGAGGGAGAGTGAAAAGTTGAGTTTTATTCCAGTGTTCTGGGAGATTAGAACAATGGTCATGCTTTCAACAGAAACAGGAAGTTAGGAGGAGGGGTGAATCAAATTTAGGTATGATGATTTTAAATTGCTAAAGAATAGGCATCCCAGTGGAAATGCTTAATAAATGTTGTGGATATGGAATTGAAATTCAGGAAAGATATGGGAACAGATTCAGGAGAGATATAGGCTACGAAGATTATAGAGCCATTTTGTTTACAGATAATAACTAAATATTTGGGAATTGATGAAGTCAATGAAAAAGTGTACAGGGAAAGAAAAATGGTTCTGGGACAGAGCCTTATATTCATAGAAAATTAGGTAGTAGACATGGTGAGCACCAAATAGCATAACAAAAAAGAGAAATTGGTTGTATTTTAACAGATAGGAAAATTGGATTTTAATTTATCTACAGACAAATCAATACCAAATTGTAATAAAGTATGAAACTGAAGCAACTTTATGTCTTCTGAAATCATTAGTTAATAGTTGTCCAATTCTAATTTTTAAGAAATGATTTTCTTCCATTAGTTTTTGAGTCTCCTTTTTCATTTGGTCCATTTCTTCTTTCATTTCTTTCATTTCACTTTCTCATTTTTCCTTTGCCTTTCTTAATTGATTTTTGAAATCCTTTTTGAGCTCTTCCATAATCTGAGCCCAATTCATAGATTTCTTCTAGACTTTGTGTGTGTTTGCTTTGTTTTGACTGTCCCTTTCTGTGTCTGTGTCTTGCTCTTTGTCTCCATAAAAATTCTCTATAGTTAGGTGTTTTTTTGATGTCTGCTCATTTTCCCAGTCTTTAAAAAGGTAGGCTCTGTCCTCTAGGAGGTTAGGGTTCCCTCTTAAACTTCAGTCCTACCTTGATGCTACCCTTAGCCTTATTTCTGGGTTTCTGAAAGCTTTAGTTCTTCCAAGATGGTATGATGATGGCCTGTGGGCTGGGGGCTCTGAGAGCTACCTCCCTCTGCTGATTCAATTATGCCCTGAAACTGCTGATAACTCAAATTATAGGCTCAGACTTTGGTGTAGGCTTTTGATCTTGCTCTGAGGTTGATTAGGTTAGGTACACAGTCCACTACTCTGCCCTAGAGATCTACCTTGAGCTTTTGGCAAGAGGATCAGGGGGCCAAGCTTAGGGTCTACCTATAAACTGTGAGGGTGAAGGGAGGAAGATAAGAGGAAGAATGGATGGGAGAAAGGAGAGAAGAAGGTAGAGGAAGGGAAAGGAAGGTAGCCATTCCCAGCCCCAGCAGGGGGAAATTGACCAGAGCCCTTTGGGGCTTAAATAAAAGATCAGAAAACAATTTAGGGTTTAGAATAGCTAGGTTTTATTTAAATTAGAAAGGGGAATGTCTAGGAAAAACTAGGAGGTAGATAGAAAGGGAAAAAGGTGTCCAGAGAGAGATCATGATAGATAGTGTCAGCCAGCCTCTAGGCTGGAGAGAACAGAGAGCACCTCCAGGATAGAGAGAGCAAAAAGGTGCCAAACTTTCTCTTTTATACTTTCTCTGACACCTCACCCAAAGGAAGTGGGAAGTGTTGGGGGAAGTTGTAGCAGGGAGCCCTGGGAGATGTAGTCTTCCAGGGCTTATAATAATTTCAAACTGTACATACCCCAAACTGGGATCCAAGTCCTCACATCAAACTGGGCTGGAACTCCTGTTCTCACTCTGAGCCCACACAGATCAGGCTGTGTAGAACATACTGCCTTGGACTGTAATTCCAGACCTCACTGTAGTTTTGCTTGGAACTTTAAGGGGTGTACATTGGTTTGAACTTCTGTTTGCCCAGGCATGGTCTCAGGGTCTGGATATTGGCTTGGGCTCAGGTTCAGAGCCTGGCAGTGTAGGTGGTAGGGGGCTTGTTCTTGGTTTTCTCCTTACTCCTTGCTATAGCATCCTGCTGGCTGTGCTTCCTTGTCACTCCAGTGTCCCAGATGTTCTCTATCTACCTTTTAGGTTGTTCTCTTCTTCAAAGTTGCTTCACTCTCTTTTTTGGTTCTTTCCCTCTTGTATTCATTTTGTGATGTTATTTTAAGATTGTTTGGAGAAGATTGTCATGGTGGTTTCCAGTTTCTCTTCCACCTTCTTGGCTCACTTGAAGAAACTTTAACCTAATACATTTGAATTAACTTTTGATGCTACAAAACAGGAAAAGAACAGACATTGAAAGAGATGATCACCATTTCTTCTTTTAAGAAAAACCACATTCCTATTTGAAAAAAAAAGTTTCATCATTGGCTCTTATTTTCAAATTACAGTTGTTTCCAAACATATTCTCTCTTATACCCATCATTCAATTAATCTTTCAGTGTGAAAAATAAAAAGAAATTGAAAAAGGCACATATCTGATAGTTTCTGTTATATCCTAACTATATTGTCTCTCTTTCTTTCACCTGTCTACTCTAAAATAAGAAGGAATAATTATCATCCTTTTTTAGAGAAGTTTAACCAATGTCTAGAAATTTATTAGCTGAGACACAAAAAGCAAAAACCAAGTCTCCAAGTTAAAAAAAAGGTTTATTGAAAGAGGGCTGATCTCACAATAAAGTCTGACTCCAGTTAGCAAAGATTTTGAATCTTGAGAGCAGGCTCCATATATAGCAAAATTTGAGCTAGATGGATTTAACCTGAGCAGTTTGCCCATATCTTTGACCCATGCCTGTTGGAACAGGTATTCTGATCCAAGATCTTTACCCTAGAGTGATAAATATAGGGTATATAACATGTAACATGCATGCAGAGTGTGTATCAGCCTTAACATCCTATGAATACTGCTCAATATCCTTTTAGCCCTAGGCAAAAATGACATCAACCCTGTGCTTTAACCCAGTTTGTAGCCTCAGTCAAAAAACACAGAGCAATAAACAAGGAGCATGTCAAAGATGTATAGTTCTGTTGGTTAAGATGAATAAGACCAGAAGTTTTAAAATGGTTAGGGGATACAATCAGAACAGAATAGCTATAAAGCATTACATAATTATAGAATATATATAAAATATTATAGAACTATTACAGAATTATGGAGGGGTATGGGATTTTACATTTACACTGTGGATTTTAAAATTAATACCCAATAACTAAGTATTATATTTTATAAAATTTTATTAATAATAAACTAACTTAAAAATCTAACTAAAAAGATACTAACCAGCCTGCTCCCATAAGCAAAAAGAGAAAGAGGAAGGAGTTACAGCCAACTATAAAACAATAACATGACCACACAAATGTGAAGGTGTAGAAGAGATTAAAGGGAATTTTGGGAAATACTAAGGGACTTATGGGGGATGTAGTCTAAGGTTTAAAATCTCCATTTATAGATATCCTGCCCTATGATCCTTTGTGGAGAATGTCTCCCCAATGGATCATAAAAACATAATCAACTTATAAATTGCAATACTTTGTGGATAAAAGGGAAAAAAGAATAAAATCAATGATTGTTACATTAACACAAAGCCAATTTGGGGGCAGTCCCATTTGGCATAAAAGTATACATTCAAAACAAATGCTTTCAACCCCCTATAGTTCAAATCTACACCCCAAAGTTCAATTCTGGATCTTTTGGTGCAGTGTGTGGTCTCTGCAGGTATCTTTATGACACCTTCTCCAAACAGGTTTGTCTTCTGGATTCTGGGAGGTAGCAAATTTCTTATCCTAAAATTGCTCAAATTCAAACAAGAGTTCACAACAATAACATAGTCCCCACTGAAGAGGATAATAATAAATAGGGATCAGTCAGGGATACATGGCTGAGTTATAAGGTATATGAGTCAATTGCAAAAGAAATAAAAAAATCCACATAAAAGAGATAAAATAACTTGTGGATTAAATATAAAATATTAAAGCCTTATGTCTACAAAATCTAAGTAAAGGAAAAATAAACCTATAACAGGTCCTTGAATCAGGACCTAATTAAAGTGATTTAAGCAATTGTCCACTTACCCAATCAGTAGCCAGGATTACAGAAAATTAGCTACACTATGAAAGACAGAAAAGGGACTAGTTTAAAGGAGCCAGGATGGCAGCTAAAGAGGTGCTTTTTAGAATGTGGTTCAGAGGAAGTCCTGTGTCTTAGCATATTTTAAGTGGTGCAACCTCGAACCCCAAACAAATTCAAGTCCTCTTGTCTTGGCTCAAAATTACATCAATCCCACTGGGATTGGTTGGTCTCTTTGACCTTGTGCTTGATTGGCACTATGCAGGTAAGCTTTGTGCTTCTTTTGTACTGTGCAGTGGCTCTTTTTATATTTCCTTGTCCTGGAATCAGACAGCATTATTAAGCAAAGACCCATAATTTTTAAACAATCAATAGCATTATTCTATAGTTTAAAGCTTTTGGGGCATGCACTAATATTAGAACAAATGTATTTTAAACATATTAGTGAAAAATTTAAAAAGATTAATATTATTTATATGTACTTCAAAGTACTCAAATACTAAATAAAAATGTTTTAAAATCAAAAATATATAGCTTAGAATCAGTCACACACTGTGTCAGCCAAGGAGAAGTAGAATACAAAGGTTCCTCACCAAAAATGAGATAGATTTCCTTTTTAAACTTGGCCATGATCCACTGTGTGAGTGCAAATGATTTTCAGAAACATAACAGATTTATAAAAACAAAATAGTAGTAGAGTAGATAATGTACATTCAAATAAAGTACCAAATTCTCAAAATCTACAATAGCTCAGTTATTGACAATAGCAAAAAAAACCATTATTATACAGGATTCACATGAGTTTATATATAGTTACTTGCTGTGTGATATTAAGAAAACCTATGAACTGATGTATACTTGTCACAAATCTATAGATATAGGAAATCATTCAACCTTGGTGAGAAATCTAGTTTGTTCTGGTGGAAGTAAATTAAACTAAAGAGTTAAAATATCATGCATGCAGGAGCTCTTTTTGGCTTCCTGCTTTATATATAAAAAGTTTTGTTAGGAACTTCTATTTGCTTCTCTACCTTTTAATACAACATTCTTCTTAATATGTATATATGTATATAAATATCATCCATTCAGAAACTACTAGATATCTGAAGTCATTTCTCAAGACTCCTTAAAATTGCAATTTAAATTGTCAAGTCATCATATTCTCCAAAGTTTTATATAGGTTGTAACCAGTTTTGATAGAGTCCATTCATAATCATATATATGACAATTAACAAAGGCAAAAAGGAAGAAAAGGCCATATAAGCAACATGTGACCTCAATAGTTGAGATGACAAATCCAGGATACATAAGACTTATGGGCTTTTTATAATGATATGTTGTTCAATATATTCATAGGGAAATGGTACAGATAAAGAATCATATAACAAAATAGATGTTAATTAGGTTAATACAGATAAACTTAAAAAATTTAAAACTTAAAAAATCAACAGTATAATAATGTAAGCAAACAACAAGGTATAGGCAGGGCAGTCAAAAATCTTTTTACCAATTCCAATAGACTTGTTTTCTATTAAGGAGGGGAGAAGTTAGAAAAATGATTAACAAGCAGTGAACTCCCATATATCTTTAAATTTTATTCCCTCCCCAGTATTTATCATTCATTCCCTTTTTGTTTGTCAGACCTCTGAATTTCATCATAGTGAGGGAAAATTCTGCATTGAGCATTTAAGATTTTCAAAACTTTTTCAAAATATTTCAGTTTGGCTTCCGATATAAACAGCCCCCCTAGCCTGTTGCATATTCTTGAGAAGAAAATAAAATGGGAAATTCCCAATGAAAATAAAAACTTCAAAGAAAAGAATTAAGCAGATCCAAACTGCATTTTGTAACTTTACCAACTCAAACTGTTCTTTTAGAGTGTCAAGCATGCTTTGAAAAAGCATTATTCCTAAAAAAAAAAAAGGCCAAATGGGGTTTGTTTATAGTAAACAGAGGGAAGAGCAAAATTACTAGGGAGGATGATAGGGTATTTGCATATGAAAGATTGGCCAAAAGGTAGAGACAAAATCCCAAAAACTTCTACTTCAAATCTACTGATTTAGTCTCTTAGCTCTCAAAAGAAAAACTGCAGAGAAGTCCCCTTTTTGGGGGGGGGGGTTGTGGAATTCCTGAGATGCAAGTCTCTCTCAGCCAGGAGTCCAGGATCAGCTTAAGACTTTGGTTTAAAAAATGGCTAGTTCAGGCTGGAAAACCCAAGTGGAGTGGAGGAAGGGATAGGTTTGAAAGAATTTTATACCCTCTTGGGAAAAAAAAAAGAAAATAGCTTGGATTGATAGATTCTCAGCAGTGGATAATGTCACAGCAGGGGCGGGGTGCAGACTGGGTGAGAGGAGCCCAAGAAGCCTCAGGAAAGAAGGTGAGCAGGTGGGTCTTGAGACATGAAAAGTAAATGACTAGTCCAGGCAGGGTATAAGCCAGTAGATGTCAGAAGTGGGGCTTGATCCCAGTTCATTGTATTTCTTCATCAGTGAAAATGGATGACCATATTAGAACTCTTATAATAGTAGTTAGTACATATATATGTACACACACACACACACACACACACACACACATATATATATACATATTTATTTATTTTTTTAGTAAGAGCCATCGGAATAGACAGAGTAGGCAGAGGAACTATGTGTTAGAAACAACAGAAGTTTTAGAAATGTATTCTCAAGATATTTGTAAAAGGGGAAAATGTCACCTGGAATAAATTGTATCTCATCATCAGAAAAAAGGAAATTAAAAAATACTGGTTTCAATGCTGGCTTTCATATCTGTACAAAATCATTATGATAATAATTTATTGAGGATTTTCTTAATGAAAGTATAGAAAAGGAATAGCTAGACATTTGTGAATAATATTCTGTAGCAGACCACTTCAATTCAGTACTGATCTTGTAATTAAAGTCATTCTAATGTAATTAAATCTGCCAAGGTTTGCACTTTACTGATGTAGGTTCCTGAAAATAATTGTCATCTTCACACCATGATAAGGTGACAGAGGGGAGCTTTTATGCATTTATCCCATTAAAAACAAACTATACTCCTGCATTACTAGGATAAAAACCAAGCATCAAGATTTTTCTATTACTTGCCAGGATGAGTATGTGTAATTCAATATAAATGTGACAAAATAGATGGAGCCCCAAGACCCTCAACTACTATTAAAAAAATAAAGAAGATGAAACTTGATGGAAAGAGAATTCTCAGGTTCTTTTTAGAGAGGGAAATAAAGGATTTCTTGGATGTGACTGATTCAGTCATATATTCAAAATTGCATTGCATAATTGATCACCTTGTTTTTTATTGATTAAAATCAGTAAAACAAAAAGGATCACTATGATAGTCATTGAAGCCTATATATCAACATCTGTTACAGAGGATGAAGTAGAGAAATGCTGTAAAGAATTTGACAACTATGTCTACATATTTTGTGATTTAGATTATTCAGTGGGAAAGTAGACATAGAACATCAATGAATTGAGCATGTTGGAAATCAAAATCCATAAATGAAAAAGAAAAAAGGATGGCAGAATATTTAGAAATTTCAAGCTTACCTATCATGAATTCTTTCTTCAGAACGAGAATCAGAAGATATGGGATAAGCCTAGGACAACATAATTTAGAAATAAAATTCATTACATTTTAGTGGATAGGAAATGATTGGGTATAGACATTGTGTCCAGAGTTCCCATGCCACAATCAAATAACAGTGACCAATTTGTTGGGACTTTGGCCATGTGAAATACCAAATTAGAAGAAATAATTCATGACATTGAGATTCTATAGGAAATGAAAGCAACTATAACCTTACCTACTTTAAACAAATTGTTCTCTCTGAAAAATGGAAAATGCTTGAAAGTAGTCATTACTTCCAACTCAACAGTATTGCACCAAAATATATTGGATGGAGGAATTGGCACCAGTTAAAGAGAGGTGGGTTCAAGTTCTACTTCTCACACATACTAGCTAGCTATGTGACTTTTAGTTATTTATCCTTTCAGTGTCTCCCAGGAAACAAAAAAGGACAAAAGTAGCTGAATAAGAGGTTCTGATTTTGGAAAGGGAATTCCCCATACTGGACCGAGAATTCTTCTACTAAGGAACTCACTGGATTAGACCATCCAAAGAAAAAAAATTACAGAATGGTACCCATAATTATTTTTGTTCAGTAAAGCCCTAGGTCTCTGGGTCTTGTTATGAGAAAGAGTATAGATGATAGCTTGAAGAAATCTTGGACTTCATGGACATTCCATAATGGAATGAAGCCAGGGTTTGAAGAGAGGGAGTGTGGTTTGGCCAAGCTGAAGGAAGAGAGGAGGTCTTGGCTGTGTGGTCCAGCTTTGCCAAGTATCCAAGGAGCTGACAGAGTGGGATTTCACTGAGAAGAAGATACCTTCAATCAGCTTTCATGGCCTAGGTAGAGTGAAGGTTTTGGTTATCTGCTGGTGGAGAGCAGATTTATCTACCTTACTCCCTAGAGCATTTGTGGATTAACTGGCTGTGTATTTGACTTGTTCCTGGTTTGTGTGACATCTGTGATCATTTTGGAGCACCGTGGACCAGTGTAGTGAGAATCCACCTCTCCAGCCCTCTCTTATTCTAGTTAGAGATTTAGTTTAGTTTAGAACTTAGTTTAGTTAAGTCATTTGGGTTATTCCATAGTGTAGCAAACCCTTCTCTTCCACTTCCCTTATTTATATCGATAAACCCAATTTATTTGTACTTTCTGAGTTCTCTAAGCCATAAAGAACCCACATCTTGAAGTTATTTACATCACTGGTTTTCCCTGGCTGATAAATTGTTAATTAACTGACCAACTGTCATTCCCCAAACCTCACATCCCCAATTGGTTTCCCTGTGTTTACTTGTCAGTCTTTCCCTTTGTGAGGTGTGGGAGTGTCCCCAGTTTGTCTGGAACCCAGTTATTCTCCTATCGCCAGTATTTTCATTTTCAGTCTTGATAGGTGAATTCTCTTCTTGCTTATTAGCCATTTCCAAACCATGCTGCCTGCACTTTGGCCATCTTCCTCCTCTTACAGAAATTCAATTTCTTCCCCTGAGAGCCTAGGATCCTATAGTGAGCTTTCACTTTATCTATCTTGGGAACCAGGCTAATATACACTTCCCTGCTTTTTGCAGAAGTTGTCTACTCAAACTATTGCTTTCCACTCCCACCTTTCTGTCTATGATTTCCTTTTATGTGTCTTCCTCTCTCCTTAGAATAATAATTCTATTATTATTAATAAAAATAAGCTTCTTGAGGGCAGGGAACTGTCTTATTTACATTTAAGTCATCTATGCTCAACTCAGTGCTTATAGTAATTTTTTATGGATGCTTTTGCATTCATTCATTCACTCATTCATTCATAAATTATATTGTGAATAACTTATATGACAAAAGAAAAAACTAAGGTCCTACAGAGAAAATGCAAGATGTTAAATGGACAGTATGAATACTACATTTAGAAACAGTCTGATGCAATGAAAATATTTTTGGACTTGGAGTCAGGATAATCTGACTCAAATACTTAATTATTATATATTATTGGGTGCAGTTCCTAATCTATTTGAATCTCAGCATCCTCATTAAGATGAGGCTAATAAAAGTGTACCCACTTCAAAGGATTCTTGAGTTTACAAAATGCTTTTCAAATCTCAAAACATAATATAAATGTATCTGTCACATATTACAAATGAAAGCATGGCATATAGATGGAGATCCGACCTCGGTACAGTGAAAAATCCAGGTTTCAAGTCTCATTTCTGGCAAACACTAATTCGTTGACTTATGGCAAGTCACCTATTTCCTGAGTGCTCTAGGCAACTCTTTATGATTATAATTTGCAAAAGAAAAGCCAATCTATATTAATGATCAGAACAGGGATGATGATGATGATGATGATGATGATAACTAGAATTTATATAGCACTTTCTTGGTTTTTATTTTTTAATTTAATTTTATTTTACCCAATTATATGTAAAAAACTTTTCCCAATATTTTAAAAAGAATTTGAGTTATGAATTTTTTTCCCTCCCTCTCTCCCCTTATTTCCCATCCCTGCTGAGATGGTAAGCAATTTTTTTTAACACTTATATTGTCTTAAAATCAATACTGTATATTGGTTCTAAGGCAGAAGAGTGGTAAGAGCAAGCCAATGGGAGTTAAGAGAGTTGCCTAGGGACACTTAGCTAGGAAGTGTTTGAGGCCAGATTTGGACCAAGGACCTGTCTCTCTGGTGAGCAACTGATTTTACATTTTACATGTAAAATATTTTCCCATATTAATCCTTTGGTGGAAGGAAACTTAAAAAGAAAATTAAGAAATAAAGTGAAAAAAAAAGCTTGCTTTAGTCTGAATTCAAATTCAATTAGTTCTTTTCAGAAGCAGATGGCATTTTTTATAATGAATCCTTTGGGATTATTTTGGATCATGGCACTGCTGAGAATAACTAGGTTATTTACAGTTGTGCATCATGTTCACAGTATTATTGTCACTATGGACAACATTCTCCATGTTTTGCTTACTTTACTCTACTTCAGTTTGTGTAAATCTTTCCAGGTTTTTCTGAGCTTCTGCTCATCACTTCTTACACCACAATCATATTCCATTACAATCATATTCTATGACTTGGCCATTCTCCAATGGATAGGTAGCCCCTTTGTCCCTACAAAAAGAACTGCTTTAAATATTTTTTGGTACACCCAAGTATTTCCCTTTTTTGTTTTTCATATTTTTTGGATACAAACCAAGTAATGGTATTGCAAGGTCAAAGGGTATGTACTACTTTATAGCCCTTTGGACATACCTCTTTGGACACAGGCCCAAATTGCTCTTCAGAATGATTGAATCAGTTCACAATTCCCCTAACAGTGCATTAGTGTCTCAATTTTCCCATATCTTTTCCAAGTTTTGTCATTTTCCATTTCTTTCATAATAGCCCATCTGATAGATGTGGGGTTGGTACCTCAGAGTTATTTTAATTTGCATTTCTCTGATTAATTAGAACATTTTTCCACATCACTAGAGAGAGCTTTAATTACTTTGTTTGAATACTGCTTGTTTGTATCCTTTGATCATTTATCAACCTGGGGATGATTTGTATTCTTATATATTAGATTCATTTCTGTATATTTGAGAAATGAGGCCTTTAATAGAGACACTTGTAAAAAATTTTTTTCACCATTATGATTACCGTGTACTACTTTCCATCCTCTTTCCTTCATCATTTGTCTTTTTGTCAGCAGTATTGACTTTGTTGTCTTCTGAGTTTGTTTTTCTGTCTTCATCCTCACCAAAATAATTTTCTATGTTGAATTTATTTTATTTTTTTATTGTTTGCTCCCTTTTCAGCCTTTTCTTTTCATTTGACTTAAAAAAAATGTTAAAGTTGGGCTCTGTGGGCAGGTAGATGACTAGATACTCACCACCGGGCAAATCGCTCAACCCTCCCTACTAGCCCCCAGAGTTCTTCAGCTTCAGAACTAATACATAGTATTGATTTCAAGATGTTTCCAAAAAGGGAAAAAAAGGTAAAGCTCTCAATCTGGGCTGAGGGGAGCACTGTTAGGAGCTTCACATTCTTTCTTCATCTGCCTTCAAAGCTGGCTCTGGGGATCTAGAAATTTCCAGTTCTTCCAAGGTTGTATAATCTAGGGTGAGGGGAATTTAATACTCTCTTGGTCTGTGAGCAAACACTTTTTTCCACCTTAAAACTATGACTAGGGTTCCCCGCTTCCCTGTGGCTGCAAGTGCTGGGGTGTGCTAGTGCTTCTCTTCCCCCCTGGAACGATGGCTCAGGACTATGACCTGGACCTGTGTGTGACAATGAGGCAAGAGTCCTGACCCCAGAGCCAGCAAGAAGTCCCTGTAATCCCCTTCTGAGCCGTTGCCTGAACCCCTTTATCTTCTATAGCTGAGAGCTCAGGAAGCTTTTGCTCCTGTTTCAACTACTCCCAAGGCTTAATGCCATGGTGGAGCTTGCTTGGGCACGCTGCTCTGTGCTCCACTTATACCTTGATGCAATAGATCTTTTGCATCAGCCTTCTAAGTTGTTTTGGGCTTAATATTTTATTTCATTCCTTCTTTTTGTGCATTTTTCTGTTCCAGGATTTATTTTGAGGTATTATATCATAGTGGTTTGGAGGATCATTTGGTAGAGATCAGGGGGGTCTGTGCCCCTTATCTGCCACCTTGGCTCTGTTCCCTATGTAGCACCTTAAGGTTTTATTAATGTTTTTTCATTGATTCTTAAAACAGACCTGAATGTTAGGTGTTATAATTAATAGTAGAGGAAATTTTCCTCTCCAGGGAAATCAAAGGTCCTACCTTTGTCTCAAGTGCATTAAATGGAAGGTCTTAAGTGTATTAGTTGGATTTTGAGAAGAAGATATGTAGGAAGATGTGACAATAATCACAAAGGAGATAAAGAAATAAAATTGCTAACAATGGTCTAGGGAGAGAATACCCACACCAAATGAAATCAAGAATACGTTCAAGCATAAATGTGCATGTTGCTTGTCTGACAAGTAGTATTGTGTGTCGATTCAAGTGAAGACTTCTTGGCTCACTTAACACAAGGCTCAGCCTCCACTAGGACTTTAGTAAATATTGAACAAGTGAATGGAGTGAATCTTTCAATATTCTTTGAATAACCTCGTTTAAAAACAAGCCTGGCTGAAAGAGTTGTAGTCTATGATTGTAATGGAATAATATTGTACCATAAAAAATGACCAACGAGATGATGACAAAAAAAAAATCTCATGGGAAGACTTACATGAAGTAATGCAAAGCAGTGAGCAGAACTAGGAAAACGTTGCACACAGTAACAACAATAATGTATAATGATCAACTGCGAATGACTTAACTATTATCAACAAGGCAAGGATCCAGGTCAACTCCAAGGGACTCAAAGAAAAAGGATATCTACCTAAAAGGAACAGATAGAGTCCACATGCAGATTGAAATGTACCATTTTTCACTTTATTTTCTCCATGATTTTTTTCTAGTGTAAGCAATATGTGTCTTGTTTCACAACATGATAAATAAGGAATATGTATTATATGATAATATATGTATAATTTATACTATATTACCTGCCTTCCTGGGGAGGAGGAAGGTTTGGGAAACAAGGGGAAAACTGAGAAATGGATTTTTAATGTGAGAATTTGTCTCTCTTGGATAAGCATATTTATTATAATTTATTATATTTTATTAAAATCACCTGCATTATATTACATATTATGTGACATATAAATGGTCAATGAAAAGACAATCCTAAGTGTGAATATTAAAATTAATATATGATAACTAAGTATTGAATTTTATAAAGTTTATTAGTAATAACTAAAGTTAAAAAAAAACAAACAACTAGCTAACCAAGCCTGATTGGAAAAGAAGAAAGTGAGAGAGAGGAGTTTCAGAACTTACAAACAAACAACTGTAAGCATGCACATGAATGAAAGGAAAAGGATGCTGGGTAATACAGAAAGGAATTCTGGGGAATGTAATTCAAAGGTACAAAATTCCTAATTAATACATAAGTTTATGTTAGAAGAGATATCATGCCCAATGACAAGAGTAATAAATGCTTTTGGTCAACAATAATCATATCTTGAATGTTAATGATTTTACTGATTTTTAAAATTAAAACACATTTTACATATGTACGTGTGTGTATATGTACATATGGATATATATCTACCTATATTTATATATGTATATCCCTATCACACTAAAGATAGTAGAAACTATGATATAGTTAGATTTTAATTTCATTGTGCACATTTTTGGGACTTGAGTTTCTACTGGACTTTATATTTTAAATTTAGAAGTTTTTTGGAGTAACTAGGTGAATTGAAATAGATAGCTTAGGCTCTCTGATTTCCATTTAAATGCTCAAAAAACTGTCACAGAGGAAGTAGTTTTGCATGGTTTATAACAACTTGAAGAGATTCGCAGTTGTGCTATGAATACATTCAATTATACTAAATATAACCTTCAAAATTACTTTTTTTTGCTATTACTTGGACAAATTTGGTAGAAATGAAAAGTTTGCTTGGAGATGCTCTGTTAATAGAGATTCAAATATCTGATGTATTCAAATAAGTCTTTTGATATAATATTAAAATGACAAGTAGTTTTTATTAAAGATAAAATACTTTTTCTATTCTAATATATATTACATACAGATGAATATATATTTAAATTTATTTGAACTCAGAATCTTACTAAAGTAGACTGTATATCTAAGATCACAGGATAGTTGATTTAGAGCAGAAATGGAGGTTAGAGGTAATATAGTCTACATCCCTCATTTTTTTTATAAAAGGGAGTTAAAGTCCAGAAAAGTGAAATGAATGTGCCCAAGTTTGCATAGATAGTAAAAGAGAAGAGCCAATACTCATACCCAAGACCTCTGACTCCTTATCCATTACTGTTTCCACTTGTCAGCAGAAAGGTTAGAAAATTTACTGAATTTTAGACTATCACAGAACAACAGAGATATAAGATCTCAGCAGTCACCTAGTCCAATATGAAATCTTCCTCAGTTTCTCAAGTTTTTCCATGTCAGGAATTATGAAGACTGAACCTTGGAAAGAGCACCAAAGCAAAATGTCAGTTTGGAGAACCAAATTTGCTTCATTGCCATAAATGAGAACATCTGGAGCTAGTACTGATCACACTTACATTTTAAAAATGACAGCAACCAAAGTAAAATGAGAAAAATGGGCCAGGAAGGATCATGTTCCTATTAATAGCTGGTGGGGTAGAGTGGGATGTTGTCCCTTGCCTGCTTTGTGCAAGTTAACTCAGTTCTGGAATTAAAAAGCAAGAAGAACTGAAAAAGGATACTTTAGACAGTCTGTTATTTTCTCTTAAACTTACAGGGCACTTTCTAGCATTGGAAGTTCCCATCCTCTATACCTATGTTCCCCATAAAAGCACTGCTCATACCCCCACCAACAAATCTTAGTCTATTTATATCTTTTAAGACCTTTTAAGTCCAAGTTCAGATGTTATTTGAACTTGATAATTTCCCTTGGCTTCCAGGTAAGTTATCTTCTTCATTTATTTCATAGTATTTTGTACTCTTTTTAAAAAAAATCCTTACCTTCTGTCTTAGAATCAATACTAAATATTGGTTCCAAGGCAGAAGAGCAGTAAGGGCTAGGCAATTGGGGTTAAGTGATTTGTCCAGAGTCACATAGCTAGGAATTGTCTGAGGTCAGGTTTGAACCCAGGACCTCCTGTCTCCAGATCAGGCTCTCTATCCATTGAGTCACCTCATTGCCCCCATGTTTTTGTACTCTATCCATTTATTCTATCTTAAGTTTTGTTATTTTTATGTTTATACCTTTGCAGTTAAATGGAAGGATTCCTTGCATATTCTCCTCACAGAAACAATTAAATAAGTTTGTGGAATTTGTTTTATCAAGTTTCAGTAACCTTCTCGTGGATCTAATTCTGCTTCAAATTCTTCCCCATTCTAGTCCATCCTCCATTCAACTGTCAGATTGATCTTCCTAAAATATTGGTCTCCCCTGGTCAGAAAATAGCTGTGGCTCCCTATTGCTTCTAGGATAAAATATAAATTCCTCTATTTTGTTTTTTTCAAGTCCTTTATATCATGGCCTCCTCTTACCTTTCCTTTCCAATCTTCTACTTTAATTCCTTCAGAGTACTCTGTGATTGAGTGATTCCTTCTTACACCTCCTCACACAAGATATTCCATCTCTTGACTTTTTGTATTTTCCCTGGTTGTCCCCATGCCTGGAATTCTCTCCCTCTTCTCCTCTGCCACCTGGTTTCCTTCAGGTCTTACCTACAATCCCACTTTCCACAAGAAGTATTTCCTGGTCTCACAATAATATCAATACCTTCCCTCTGAGAGTGTTATCTTCTCCTTTAGATTGTGAGTTTCTTGAGGAGCAGTGTTGTTGTTTTTTTCTTTTCTCAGCATTTAAGAACTTGACAAGTGTTCATTGATTTGACTTGATTATCCAAAGGTAATAAGAAATATTATATCATGGGATATTTGGCTATCTCATTTTGCAGTATACATGATGAATATCCAGAAGGAGAGCAATAGGAAAATAATTATAATTGAGGTGCCAACATCTGTTGTGGAAAATTAGAGGTAGAGAAAACCCCTGTAGCTTAGGGTTCGAGCCTGCTGTAATTACATGAATCTGTTCTCATTGATGGAGAAGGTGATTACTTAATGCTCCAATCCTGGGTAATTTGGTGAGCATTTGGGGGAGGAGAGATTTTTGTTCTTCTGCCTTATCTTTGGGATAGGGCTTGTGTTCTAGGTTCTTTTCACGGAGAAGACCTTGGAAGTCAAGAAAGATTTTTGGAAAAAGTTGACACGGACATCTCTGATTTCCAACTTACTTCTTTGGGTGAGATTGGTGTTTCTCTCTCTCTGTGTCTATATGTCTGTCTGTCTCATGATGATTTCAGTGGAGGAGTTCATGTACTCTGACATTTTTGATAGTTAAATATATTTAATATGGTTATCTATAAGATGAAGATATTTGAAAGGCTACACTTCAGAGCAAGTAATGTAACCTGCAGAAAAGGAGACCTTAATTACAATACAATAGATTGGTTCTAGTATCACTTCTGTCTCTCACAATTATGTGAATTTAGCTGTTTACTTCTCCTATTCCTTTTGATCCAAGTTGGTAGTCTGTCTAGTGACACAGTCATCATTATGCTTCTAAAGTTTGCTAATTTTCCACTTCAATCACTACTTAGTTAACTATTGTTTTTATATGTAAAATAAACACTAACTCCCAGTTTACTGAGGTCCTTTAAAATTACTTAAATTTTTTGATATTTATTATTCTTTCTCCATTGAAGTACAATGAAAATATATTTTAGAAGGGAAAAAAAGAATGAGAAGCTTAAGGTTATACCATTTTTAAAAAAGATAATAGAATGCCATCACCAAATATTAAACTAAACAATTCATTAGGTAAGACTTTTCCTTTACCACCCTCTCCAGATATTAAAGAAATCTCTATTCCCTTCTTAGGTGGTGAATTAGAAAAAAGATGGATCTGAGGGGCAAGAGTTGCCCAGGAATTGAAAAAAAAACCACTATTGTATTTCTAAAGGTCTACCTAAGAGCAGGCATTTAACTCAAAGTGACTCAGACCATGTACAGGGAGCTGGCCAGAACCTTTACCTCGAGTGTGTTATGGTACTGGATGGGATGCTGAAGTTGGATTCAGGAAAGCCTTGGTTTGAATTCTACCCTAAAAATTTCCTAGCTGTGTGAACTTGGGCAAATTGTTCAAATTATCTGAGTCTATTTTCTTTTTATACAAAGGAGATGAAGGAATATCTACTTTAGAAGGTTCTTGTGAGTATCAAATGAAAGACAATAAATACAGTGATTTGAAAACTTTAAAGTAAACTATATAAATGTCAACTACTATTATTACCAACTCTTAGAGATGCTTTCAGAATTAGTTATTCATTATTTTAGTTTGTGTGGCAAAGACAAGGGACAAGGGAAGGCCACAAGATGAGAGCAGTAAAAAGCAGTTGGCATGAGTTTGTTCAATCCTGATCTAGAAAAGACTAACTAACCTAGTGGCACACTAACACCAGCATTTCTATTTTTTAAAAATAATATTTTATTTTATATTTGCCCAATCACATATAAAACAATTTTTAACATTCTTTATTATTCTAAATTTTGGGTTCCAAATCACCTCTCTCTTTTCCCTGTTCAATGAGATGGTAAACAATTTGGTATAGATTTTACATGTATAATCAAATAAAACATTTTTCTATATCGGTCATTTTATAGATGAAAACTGCACAGAAATATTAAGAAATAAAGTGAAATATACTATGCTTTAGTCTGTATTCACACTCCATCATTTCTTTCTCTGGAGAGAGTTGGAATTTTTTATTATATATCTTTTGGGTTTATCTTGAATCATTGTATTGCTAAGAAAAGCTAAGTCATTCACAGTTGCTGTTTCTGTGTAAAATATTCTCTTGGTTCTGTACATTTCACTTTTGCTTCAGTTCATCATAAATCTGTCCAGGTTTTTCTGAACTCATCCTGCTTAACATTTCTCATAGTGCAATAGCGTACAATGATCATATATCACAACTTGTATAACCATTTCTTAACTAATGGGCATTCTCTCACTTTCCAATTTTTTGCTATCACAAAAAGAGCTACAATGAATATTTTCACCCATATATGTCCTTTTCCATTTTAAAAATCTTTTGGGGATATGGCAGGAAGGAATGGAATATGGTATATAATTGTGGCACCAAAGTGGTGCTTATGCAAGGGAAACTACTTCACATACTTGGAGGTAGGACTCAATTGCTCTCATGGGCATCAGTGAAAATGTGGAACACCTGGGATAGATAGGTAGCTCAGTGGATTGAGAGCCAGATCTAAATATGGGAGATACTAGGTTCTAAGCTGACCTCAGACACATACTGTGTGACCCTGGGAAAGTCATATAACATTGCCTTGCCCTTACCACTCTTTTGCCTTGGAACCAGTACACAGTATTAATCCTAAGACAGAAGGTAAGAGGACTATTTCCCCTATCTTTTGTCTTAGGTTCAATGCTGTGTATTGTTTCCAAGGCAGAAGGGTGGTAAGGTCTAGGCAATGGGGATTAAGTGACTTGCCCAGAGTCACGTGTCTAGGAAGCATCTAAGTCCAGATTTGAACCCAGGACCTCCCAACTCTGGACCTGGCTCTCAATCCACTGAGCCGCCTAGTCATCTTCTTCCTTCTTCCTTCTTTCTTTTTCCTTCCTTCTTCCTTCTTCCAACTTCCATTTTCCCTCTTCCTTTTCAAAATGAAAACATGGAACACAGAGTCCCAAGGAAATAAATGGTCCAATATATTCGAAAGGCATATCTCATTGGTTTATTCCAAGGTGAAAGTAGAGTGACTAGAATATTTCACAAGACTGAACCCTCAGTCAACAGAATTTCACATGATTTATCAGTAGATTGCCCACACCTCAGAGACCACCATGAAAAAACTGAGATGGCTTAACCTAACTCTTAATATTGGAATATAATGTATGATCATGCTTTTTCACCAATCATCAGACTAATTGAAAATGAGACTGGATAAAGAAAAAAAAAGCCCACAAAACTATAGTTTTCTTCATGGAGTAAAGAAAATGGAAGACTCTCTTTTCACATAGATGATCATCTCTTTTCTTGCAATCTTAGCAGTTTATGGAGAAAGTTCCAGCAAAAAAAGAAATCTTTGAAAATACTGAGTATAAAATTAGAAAGAAAAACTATATACCTGAGATCCTGGGACTATTTCAGCTGCCGGATGAGATGATTAATGTGGTTGCCTTAATAGCCAGGTTTGCCTATTTCCTTGTGTAGCCCATTCTGTTCTTAGAAGCATGGTGGGACAATGTCACAGGGAAGAGACAAAGGAGCCTTAAAACCTAAAAGAAATGTTTCTCTTTCTAGATGAAATCTTCCAGGGGAATGATACTGAACTTCCCTAGGTACTCCACAATCAGACCGGCAATCTATTATTGTTGATCCTGGCATGTCCTCATTTCAGAATGAGTTCTTGGACAGGCTATAGTTTAAGAGAGCCCCAGGCTACAGAGAGTTCTATAATTCAGATTGCTGAAGAAAGATGAGATCTTTTTTCATAAAGACTCTGTTATAAATATTCTTCAGGCAATGTTTTTCTGTGATCTGGATGATTGCTCCATTGATATGCAATATGTAGACTCAAAAGGCCAGATGATATCTATTCTTTAGTGGATGCCATTCAGCCCTTGATTCTAGACCAGTGATTCCCAAAGTGGGCACCACCGCCCCCTGGTGGGTGCTGCAGGGATCCAAGGGAGTAGTGATGGCCACACTTTTTTTTTTTTTTTTTTTTTTTTTTGGTATTACATTCTATTCTTTTTCTTTTTTTAAATGAATGTGGTTTATTGAGGGAGGGAATGTGATTTCTACTATTAACATCCTTGGCCAGGAGTCATGAAAATTCTTTACCTTCCCTTGACTCCCTCCTCATTTACCTTCAGAATGATCAGTTTAAGTGAATTTTTTTAAAACCCTTAACATCTTGGAGTCAATACTGTGTATTGGCTCCAAGGCAGAAGAGTGGGAAGGGCTAGTCAATGGGGGTTAAGTGACTTGCCCAGGGTCACACAGGTAGGAAGTGTCTGAGGCTTGATTTGAACCCAGGACCTCCCGACTCTAGGTCTGGCTCTCGATCCACTGAGCCACCCAGCTGCCCTCTACATTCTATTCTGAGTTCAATAAATAGTTTTATAATTTCCAGGGGTGCTAAGTAATATTTTTTCTGGAAAGGGGGGGCGTAGGCCAAAAAAGTTTGGGAACCACTGGTCTAGACCAACATATAGATATATTTCATGAGCAAATAATTCCATACCCCTCACTTTGAGTTGACTCTCTGTTGCTGCTTCTTTTCCCAAAGTTCCTGCTTTACCTGAGTGGTTTTGAAGGTTTGTAAACATTTCCTTTCTTCAGATGATTCTCTTTCCCTGTAAGCTTGCTGATGATATATTCTAATCTCCATAACTTCTCTGTTTGCTTTTGACTTGGCTAACTGCATTTATTCACTATTCACTCTTTATATTTGTCTTTGTGTAACTAATATTTGGTGTGAAGGAGTTAGGTCTTTATTTATAGCTTAGAATAGTCCTTTTCTATTGAGGGATTGTGACTGAGAAAACAATTTGACCCTAAAACTAATTTCTTTTAAAATAGCAATACTTGTTGGGGGAGATAAAGCAGTTAGATATAATTCTAGTTTATAATTCTATTACCATTCTGCAATTATATATTCCTTCTCTGAGGAGAGGGGAGTGGGTTAGGCTTATGACCTGAATCTCCTACTGTCCTCTAGGTAGGAATTAAAGTCTCCCTTAGCAAGGAGTGAGTGAGATTCCCAGAGAAATCTATTCATGTCTCCCTGTGAGCTGCATTTAGACAAACCCAGGCTAATAATGGACTGACAATTATGACTATGAAAGGTTACTACAACCAGGATCTTAAGTAATTTAATGTCACTTAAAGTTCACATAAAAAATCCCTACGTTATATCAAAGAGATTTCGATAAAAGAAGCAAACAGACCCCTTCCCCACCTAGTTAACCTCTAATTATTAATTAGCTGAAGCTGACTAACCTTTTTTTCCTGTATGGTTTTTGATGGCTTGAATTTCTACCACTAAAAATATTTTGATGTGTCAATTGCTCTTGTTTAATAAGTTAAAGATAAATGAAAAAAGAATTAAAAGATTAAAAAGCACTGGAATTAAGAAGGGCTAGGGAACTTTTCCTAGAGAATGTAGAATTTTAGTTTGGACTGAAAGGAAACTAAGAAGGCCAGTGATTTGGAAGCAGAAGAGAGAGTTCCATTTCCTATGTGCTAAGCATTGGAGATAGAAATGCAAGGAAGTATGATACTCCCTGGCTTCAAGGAACTTGTGTTTTAGTAAGAGAAGACAACACATAAAGGATAACTATGAGGTGGGGAGGATGGTCTTGGAAAAGACATAAAAGTTTAGTTCTTTGAAATGTATGAACAAATCACCTATCAGATTGCAGGGGAGGAATAAAAGCAAAGTCTGAAGGGACAATCCCTGCCAATCTAATAAATAGTCATTAAGCTCCTATGATGACTTAAGTGCTGGGGATAAAAATTTTAAAAATAGAAGACAATTCCTCTCTTCAAGATGCATCTTAATCTAATGGGGGTTGGCATACAAAAGAAGGCAGGAAAGGGAAAACACCAGGAGGCATCTTGTTCCATGAAGTTCCAGGCAGAATAGCAGCTACAAAGTGAAATAAGCTAGAAAAACGAGTTTTGGTCCTTTTATAAAAGAAGGCGTTTGGAGGAGTTTGATACTTTCTCCTCCAGCCCTCCCATGAAAGGAGAGAAGAGACTGAGGGAGGTAGTGTCAGTCAAGGTTTGAGTTACTAGCATGGTTTCCCATTTGTTTAATTAATGATGATTTGAAGCACTTTTTTTTTCATATGACTGAAGATAGTTTGAGAACTGCTTCTTAATATCCTTTGACCATTTATCAACTAGGGAATGATTTGTATTGTTCTAAATTTGACACAGTTCTCCATATATTTGAGAAATGAATCTTTTGTCAGAGATAACAGCTATAACATTTTTTTCACCAGTTTATTTACCTTCTAACTTTGGTTGAATTGGTTTTGTTTGTGCAAACCCTTTCAAATTTAATGTAGATAAAGTTACCTAGTTTACATCTAGTAATGTTCACTCTGTCCTATTTGGTAATAATTAGATAACTTTTTACATGTTTATACCTTTTATTTGAACTGAAGATTGGAATACTTTTGTAGTCTCTTTAAAGGGAGGGATTGTCTTTTGTTTTTTTTCTTGTATCCCCTGGATCTAGCACAGTGCCTGACACATAGTAGGCACTTAATACATTTTGACTGAATTAATATTTTCTCTCTCCTCTCCTTTCTCTCCTCTCTATTTCCTCTTGCTCTCTAATATTATGTATCTTTAGTTTAACCAGAGGTTGGCATAAGAAATAAAAAGTAGGAAATGATTTTTTCCCAAGTCTCATCTATATGCAGACTTTGACTATACACTCTCCACACTGCTCCATTTAATCACATACAATCCTGACTATACCTTTTCTCCACTAGTTGGGCTTTTATTTTAGTAGTGACAGGGTTTGGATCTATAATTTCATTGGTATAATGAATTTCTGTTCTAGGAAACTGTCTCTACTTGTATTGGTTTTTGCATCCTCTACAATTTATAGTCTAAGAAAGTTGCTTAGGGTAAGTGAAAGGGTAAATATTTATTCACACAAGCAATATTTTTTCAAAATTGGACTTTATTCTAGGAAAGGGAGGGAAAATTGAAAGGAAAGAAGAAAAAGTATAAAGGGAAGGCAATAAGAATATTCTGAACTGGTTTGAATCTGATTGGAAATAGACAAACTTAATCAAATTTGACAAGAAAGGAATTGAGCCACTTCTTTTCTGCGTAGCTTCACTTTAAGATTTAGACCTAATTATTAGATTTAAACATTTCATGTTAAATAAAAGATGCTATATGTTGGAAAATAATAATAAGTGGTTGGTTTATTAACACACTTGGATTGTATATAAGATGAATGTGTTTAATGTTGCAAAGACTAGTGTCTAACATGGATAAAGAAATCAAAGTAATGAGAGATCAATTTAGTTAGTCAAATTTAATATGGTTTTACTTTCTTTTGGCAGAGATAGAAGCTTTGCTAACTTTCTGTGAAAGATGTCAGGCATGCCAGATGGATTCTAAGATGTTTAAGAAATGTATCTAGTCCATTATTTAAAGCATTGTTTTTACCTCTGGAAGGAGAGATTTCAAAAATTTACAAATCATTATTATTTTATTCTGAGGGATATTGAATATGTTACCCCCAGAAAGCAAGTGAGAGATGAAAATGACAATTGTTAACTGTGCCTCAAGACCCTCATTAGGCCCTTGGTGACTATTTACCTGTTTTAGATGACCTATCACAGTTCCAGATGGATGCCATTAAAGTACTGTTTATAATCAAGCCAAAGACAGGTGATCTTTTGATTCTGTTTTTAGAACAAGATCACTTCCGACGACAGAGCAGATGGTCAGCTTGCTGTAAGCAGGGAATTGAAATAACCAGATAGATTTTGGCAGATGTTCATAACCTACATGCATAAATGAACCTAATTCTCATCCTTTAACTCTGCAAGCTGGTTTCTTGGGCAAAAATGTAACAATATAATATTTCACAATAAAACTTGTCACTGGAAAGGTATACAACTTAAAGTAATATGGAAAAATTTAGAATTACAAATAAAAGTATTATAATGAATGTTATGGCAATGCTCATGTAAATTTTTAGTGTTAAAGCTATTTTTCTTTTGTAAACAAAACAATACTTATTTATATCCATTTCATTTCTAGTTGCTTATCACAATAAATGGATAAAAGTATGTATTTACATATGTTTGTTCATTGATGTTGTGCTATGATGCTTCATTGTTGTGTGGTAGTGACTTTTGGGTCTCTAAAACCATTTCTGTAAAGTATATGTCCAGCAGAATGTGCCAAACTGAAAGAACTACACATATGGATAAGATAACACACTGTGACTGTTATTAGAAGATCAGTCTAGTTAAATTTGAAGAATTTCATCAGATTATTTCATATTATCCTATAATCATAGATTGAGGTTTGGAAGGGACATCCAAAGAGTCCATCTTTGCTTCTGAAGCAAATATAGTGACTTGTTCCCTAAACTACTATTTAAGGAAGGACACTAGCCCTGCTTTATTTACTTCACTCTTGTTCCCAAGTTTTTACCTCCTTTTTAGGCATTCTCTTCTTCCATTAGAATATAAACTCCTGGAAGGCAGGAACTGTCTTGCTTACTTCAATTTATATTCCCAGTACATTTCTTGGCATATATTTATTAAGTCCTTATCTTAATAAATTCTCTCTCTCTCCCTTTCCATCCCCTTCTCTCCTCCTCTCTTTCCCCCTTCTCTCAAAAATCCAATTTCTTTTTACAGATGTAAAACCTAAAGCTCAGGGAGGAGGAAAGAGATCCAAAGAAGAAAGAGACTCACCTAACATCACATAGGTAGAAGGATTCAAATTTGGGTCTTCTGATTTCAAAGCTAGTGCTTTTTCCATAATGCCAGGACAGCAATTGGTTTGTTTTTTTGGCTTCAGCAATATAAGAATTGAAGACAACTCTAAGAAACTCATGAAGAATAAGGTTATCCACCACCATGTAAGAACTGATGGAATATGAATGCAAATTGAAGTATAACACTTTTCATTTTATCTCCTTTATAAGTTTTTTCTTATATAAATGGCATATTTCTTTTTCACTACATGATGAACATGGAAATATATATATTGTATGATAGCACATTATATAGAATCTATATTATATTGCTTGCTGTCTTGGGGATGGAGGGAGGAGAGTGAGGAAGAAAGAGAACAAAGATCACAAAATGTCCGAAAATAATTATTCAAAATTGTATCTACAAAAAAAATAGAAAGGTACTTAGGGTAATACAAACAACTTCATAGCATCTGGACACCTTCTCCTTCCTAGGGATTTAGAAAACTTTCCCCAGGTTCAAGGTACTATGTGGATCTGAATCTGTTTCAAAACAAACAAACAAAAAGAAAAACAACCTACAGCTCCTTAAAAAAAAGTTATCCAAATTTTCTTCCAGCAAGTTTTACTTCTCTTTTCTGTGTTTTATTTTAGTCAGAGTAGTGTTTTCATGACAAAACTACTTTATAATTTACCCATCTGATTGCTCAGAGCAATGCCTTGAAATACAAATCTTCAGCCTTTGTTCATTTTGGAGCTGTTAAGAAAATTTTCTCTAGTCTAAAAATGCATGTGTTATGGTACCATTTTTATGTTTAATTTTAGAAAAAAATTGTTTTTCTTCATTCCAAATGGGTTCTTCACATTCAGTTTATATTTCAGATCTTTACATTCAAAAATAAACATAACATGTTCTCAGATGGAAGTAAAAGGGGAAAAAAAAACACCAAACAAGTTCTTAGAGATTTTTATGAGTGTTTTAAAATATTTAGATCATTTACCTATATGGGATTTATTGTGTGTGGTTAATATATTACCAATTTTCCCTAAGAGCTAAAGTAAATTATTATAATCAACTAAATTCTTAGCTCTCTAAATTTTTTTTCTATTTTTTGTGATGCTCTATTCACTGCCTGGAACTGTCTCTATTAAGAGGGAAGAACAGCACAGTTTAACCCCCACACTCTAAAAGTTTTTTTAACTCTCAACATTTAGATAATTTGGTAAACATAATGCCACTGGGTTATTTTTTGTTAACTTAGAATAAAATTATCGTTAGAACAAAATGCCATTTTAAAGGCTCTCTTCTTGGATAGTGTTACTCGTGTATACATCAAAATTATGTAATATTCCTTGAAAAATACAACAGTGCTAATAGAATTTGACAACTGTCTGATTGCATGTAAAGTATAAAATAGGGGAAAGTGCTTGCTATTGCCAAAAACATTAACCTTGCACATCGTATATAATTAATTCTTCTTTAATGAAAGATTTGAGCCCAAAATCTACTTTTAAAATATGTGACCTTGGTCAAGTCACTTAAACTTTCTCAGTTTGTTACTTCTATAATATTGGGAAAATGATACTTGTATTACCTTCCATATAGGCTTATTGTAAAAGTATATTTTGCATGACTTCTGGAACTATATGCAGTGCCTGCATCATCAAAAATATCATGCATCACCCCACCTCTGATCCCAATTCAGCTTGCTCTCTTATTTTTTCCTCAATTCTGAGTCCAGTTTATTGTTAATCCAGACCATATCCATGTAAAGAAAATAACCGATTTTCTGAAAAATAAGCATTCTTACTCCTCTTGACGATTCTTGTTTACATTTGTTGTTCAGTCATTTTTCAGTCATGTCCAATTCTCATGACCCTATTTGGTGTTTTCTTGGCAAAGATATTGGAGTAGTTTGCCATTTTTCTCCCGTTTATTTTACACATAAGGAAACTGGGGCAAATAGAGTTAAGTAACTTGACCAGGGTCACCTACCTAGCAAGTGTCTAAGGCCAGATTTGAACTCGGGAAGATGAGTCTTCCCTATTCCAAGCCTGGCACTCCATCCACTGGACCATCTAGCTGCCCTCATTCCAACCCCTTAAATCTTTAGAATTTTTATGAATCTCATTTAGGAAATTCTATGATATTCCACAGTATGACTGTTTTGAAGGTTGAATTTTGATATACCTACATATATATTTTAAAAATAATTAACAAACAATTCTATGGGGACCTAGTAAATAATACATTTTCAATCTAAGGTATGTTTGCTATAAAATATAATTAACAAAAGCCTACCTATTTCCTGTTTATATTTAATTAGTAATGTCTTTATCATATATTCATCTTTCAATAACAATGCCCTTTATATGTGTCTACATTATTATACATTATTTCATATAAATGAGAAATCAGGTATAGGGATATACTTATTAATATGCTCTTTGATTAATTATTAATTTATTCAATTATTATAATTTTAAAGAATTGAAATGCTAACTATGTGCAAGGAATTAGACTAGGTGCTAGGGATGCAAAGGCAAAAATGAAATAATATACTTTCAATGCACTTGTATTTTGGAAGTAGGAAGTAGGAAGTAGAAGTAGGAAATAGCATG
This sequence comes from Gracilinanus agilis, assembly GCF_016433145.1. Lineage (NCBI taxonomy): Eukaryota > Metazoa > Chordata > Mammalia > Didelphimorphia > Didelphidae > Gracilinanus > Gracilinanus agilis. The sequence goes on from NC_058133.1 coordinate 452,046,519, forward strand.
TGCATAGATAATTTAATGCATGATTTATTCAAAGGAAAAATAAAGTAATTATAAGGTGAGAGGTGAGGAAAGCTGTCTTGAAATAGTAGCTTTTTTTTTTTTTTTCAACCCTTAACTTCTGTGTATTGGCTCCTAGGTAGAAGAGTGGTAAGGGTAGGCAATGGGGGTCAAGTGACTTGCCCAGGGTCACACAGCTGGGAAGTAAGTGTCTGAAGCCAGATTTGAACCTAGGACCTCCTGTCTCTAGGCCTGACTCTCAATCCACTGAGCTACCCAGCTGCCTCAAAGTAGAAGCTTTTTAGTAGTACCTTGGAGGTATCTAAAAATTCTAAGAAGTGGATGTGAGTAGAGAATAAATCCACAAATTCTTAGTTGTCATCAAGTTTTTGATATTATTTAGCATCTTGACAATCAGATTCATAAGCTTTCTCATAATATTGTCACTTTCTAGCCCAGATTTACTTTTGATATTCATAGTAGTCTTCACAACTTTATTTTCTTTAGTGACATGTTTACTTTCTCACATAGCAAAAATCAGGGTTTCCTGCGATACTGGAAAAGAGATTTATTGGCTCCCCTGTCAATTATTGGGAAAACAATATGTCATAGGAATCTGGACAGATCTTTTCCATTTTATGTCCTTTTGTTGTCCTTCCAACATTCATAAATACTCTCAAAATGATCTGGCTTAATTGGTTTGTAATCCAAGTTCAGAAAAACCAAATGGAATTTTTCTCCTTGCCACAAGGTGTCACTCCTGTCTCAAATATGAACACATCTTCACTGTGTTTTTCCTTTTGGGTGCTTATTTAAAATGCTTAAACCATTAGGAACATTTAGAAAATTCACTCCATACTCCTTTACAACCTTTAAGACCTTGGGCAATTTTTTTTTTTTTTTTTTTTTACAGGAAAGGCCCCACGATCCGTTTTTGTCTATTGTCTTAGTTATCATCAAGGAGATTGGAGTCGTTCTTGTAAAATATTTAGCTCTGCTGGAATGTAGATGTCCCATCGCAATATAAAACCCCCCCCAGGAGATGAAGGACATGAACATGTTGGAGCCCCGGCACAGAACACCAGCTCTGTTTTCATTTCATATCTTGAGTTACTGGATGAGGAAAAAAAATGGATTCCATTTAATTCTCCTTTTGGCTATTAGCGCCTGGCAATCAGCTTTTGTTGATTAGCGATCATGCTAGTAATTACTGTCACTTTCAGGAAATAGAAGAGATACAGGATGCTGCAGCAGCACTTTTGGATGGAAGGCTGATGTCATTGGACTAGAAAATACAGCTTAGGCGCAAAAGGTAAAATTCACATTTGGGTGAAATGACATCATGCCTATTAAATTCTCAAGGGAGGGGGGGAATAACGGTTTTGCACATTATCCTTAATGTAAGTCTGGTATTGGATGTATAATAGTAGCATTATTCCTCACCCCCCCTGTTTTTTTGTTTTTTTGTTTTTTTACATAAAGAAAGCTACAGGAAGAAAGAATCTGGACAAAAAGGAGCACAAGGGTGAGAAGTGGTATTCATTAAACTGGATGTTAGATGGCCTTACATCCAAGGGAAAAAAAAAAGTTTGCCAAAGGCACATAGTCACCTTCACAAATGCAAGGAAGGAAATCCACTGAAAAATAGCTGCCTGCCTGAAGTCACCGCCACCGCACAGAGTGCCATCTCAAGAAAAGCGCTTCAGAGAAGATCAGATGCTGATCCCTCATTCAAAAAACTGTTTTTAAGAAACATGACACTCTATTGGTTAAGTTTTCATTTCTGAATACAGCGGCTTAGTTTGTGCAAAAACTTGTGAAATTTAAAATTGTATTTCAATCAAAATTTAATCATATTGATGTTAGGAAAGGAGATAAAAAACCAATGGAAAGTCGGAGGCTTGACAATGCATTTACAACACTGTTGCTAATAATGGGTCATTTGTAACAAGGAAAATGGCATTTCAGCGTCTTTCATTTTTTTATTATTCATAAAAAAATACCTTCTGCCTTGGAATCAATACTGTGTATTCCAAGGCCGAAGAGTGGTAAGGGTGGGCAATGGGGGTCAAGTCACTTGCCCAGGGTCACATAGCTAGGAAGTGTCTGAGGTCAAATTTGAACCCAGGACCTCCAGGCTCTAGGCCTGGCTCTTCATCCACTGAGCAATCCAGCTGCCCCCCATGGTATTTGTTTTGAGATAGAGGGAGAGGGAGAGACAGGGAAAGAAAAAGAAAGAAGAGGAGAGACACACAGAGAGAGAGAGAGAGAGAGAGAGAGAGAGAGAGAGAGAGAGAGAGAGAGAGAGAGAGACTTAGTAGCTAGATAAATATTTAAATAATTTTACTTTATGTGCAGAAATCTAGTTTTCCCATTGGAGAAAATTGTCAGTTTTGACATCATTTTTTAAAGGAAATGTATATATATGTTTGTGTGTATGTCTATGTCTTTATCTGTCTGTCTCCTGTTTAAATGTGGCAACCATGCCTATTCCCTATCCCCATTCTTATATGAAGAAGTGCCATGGCATAGTCAGTGGATAGCAAGATGGCCCTATAATCAGGAGGTGCGGGCTCAGTTCCTGCTTCTGCTACCTACCTGAATAAGCAATTCCTCGGTCTACAACACATTCTGACAAATTAACATTTTCTTGGCTGGAAGACTTCCAGGGAGGAAGAATCCTCTCTATAGTAACACCTGAGGCAGCCCGTTTCATTTCGAGACAGCTCTAATCTTTAGGAAGTTGTTTTTTTTTTTTTTTAACTTTAAGCCTAAATTCTCCTCTTTGAATATTTCATCTTTTCTTCTAGACTTATTATTTGGGGCTAGACAATGGCTCTTCAAATACTTAAACCCAGCCATTGTGTTTCCTTAAATCTCTTCTCTAGGATTCCCCAAGTTTGTCTCAAACCTTACTCCTCTTCACCTTTTCCTCAAATTAACTTGTATATTCTTATTGTCTCTTGACTTGTCTATCCCCCCTTTTCTCAGTATGTTTCTTGAGGACTTGTTCCATCATTTTAAATCACGTCTGACTCTTAGTTTCCCCATTTGAGGGTTCTCTTGGCAAAGATGCTGCCAGTGGTTTGCCGTTTTCTTCTCCAGCTCATTTTCCAGATGAGGAGACTGAGGCAAATAAGGAATCACCCAGGATCACACAGTAAAATGTTTGAGGCTGTATTTGAATTTGGCTTTTCCTCTATCCACTGACCCATCTACCTGCCCTTTCCCTGTCTCGAAGGCAGGAGTTCTTTTATTTACTGTTTGTATGCTCAGCATGAAGCAGAATGCCTTGATGATGCTGGTGCTGAGTCCTTGCTATATTGGATCAGAAAGAAATGGATCCGAGTGTGCTGCCAATCTGAGGTCCTTCACCTCTCTGATTGCCCTCCTCTGGAGAACCTTTAGTTTATCACGGAGTTTCCTAAAATGATTCTCAGCGCTAAATGTGTATTCCAATGTGTTCTCGGTGAGTTAGAGGAGAGCAAGTCCTCCTTCCTGGGGACTGTGTCTCTTTTAACATCACCTAAGATTCCATTAATTCAATTCTTTGTCTTATTATATGGTTATTTATATTTATTATGTCACACACATATAAACAAACACATGAATGAACAAATAAAGAAATAAACAAATATTTATTCATTCATTTATATGTGTGTGACATAACATAAATATAAAACACACACACATATATAATACTAAAAGTGCTAGGTCAGGAATACTTTAACACTGTTTTCTTTGTATCATGGATTACTTTGCCAGTTTATTGAAGCCTATAGACCTTTTCTTAGAAGAATGCTTTGAAATGCATATAATAAAATGTATAGGGAAAGAAAGAAACCTTTTACCTCCAGATAGAGTGATTTAGATATATATATTTTTTAAATCCACCATTTGTAGACTCCAGGTTAAGAACCTCCATGCTATGTGATGATGGTGAAGGCATAATGTGGGAACATTAGATTGGGAAGAAGGAATATAAATTCTGGTCTTGTTCCATTACTATCTGACCTTAGGCAAGCTGGTTCACCTCTCTGGAATTTGTTTTTTTTTTTTTTAATCTATAGAATGAAGGGATGGATGGCGCTCAGTGACCTGGAAGACTCCTTCCAGCTCTAAGATTCTTAAGTCTGTGATTCTCCATCCTGACAGGCTCCTCTCTGGATGTTCACCCAGTAAGTCCATGGAAGCTTTGGTCATTTGAAAGGGGAGGGAGACGACATTATCAATAAATTATGCCTGGCAGCCCGAGATTTTTCAGGGTTCAAGAGTACAATGTGACATCTTCAGCTGTATTTTTTTAAGTTGGCAGGCCATTAAAATGAAAATTTAATAAGAGGAGGCAACAAAGAGCAGACAGTTTCATTTTACATTAAATACATCCTAAGTATCTTGTCATGCTAACATTTTCCACCATTGAGGGAATTATGATGAAATCAATTTAAGCTAGACAAAAGAAAAGAAAAATTCTGGAGGGGAAAAGAAGAAAAAAACAAACTTTGATACTGTATGAGGATTTCTAATTCTGGTGATCCTGCTTTTCTCTTCATCTAGACTAGTTATTTTTTTTAAACCAGTTTGCTTATCCTCCACCCTCTTTTTTAAAAAAGTGTTTCATTGAATCTTTTGCCTAGGTAAAGTTAAGAATTCACCACAAATTTATTTTCTTACAGAAATCAACTCTATAGGTAGATACCCAAAATGTGTACTCTTGGATATAATTTCACCATGACAATGTAGAGAAATTATCTAGTGTTTGAGTGCTAATTCCAGTGTGTTCTCAGTGCCTTAGAATATAGTGAGACTATCACCTCCTCCTTCCTAGAGATGATGGCCCTTTTAACATGGCCTAAGATCACATAAATTCTATCCTTTCTGTCATTACATGGTTACACATATTTTTTATGTTATACACACATATACACATAGTTTTCTCTTTCAAAACATGGGCTTGGAGAATTGACTTTAATACCATGATTTGGAATATGTCTAAAGGGGGCAATGGGACATGGAAAATCAGCTTTATTAAAATAGCAATTCAGTTTAAATTACATGAAAGGGACTATCACTCCTTGAAGGGAATAAAACAAGTATTAATTAGTTTCTTAAACTGTTTTGGGGCTCAGTTTTTGCATTAGGGAATCACATGTGTGACAGGTAAATTTAAACTATATTATACAATTTTTAGTCTAACTTTGTAGGAAGGAATTTTGTTTATTTTAAATTTCTGAGCTTTGTCTCAGAGTAATAGTAATAGTGATGATAATAATAATAATAGCTAACATTTATATAATATTTTAAGTTTTACAAAACACTTTACAAGTATTTCATTTTATACTCTCAACAACGCCAGAAGACAGGTATTATTATTATTATTATTATTATTATCCCCAAATTACAGATGAGAAAACTGAGACAAATAGAGATTAAATGACTTATTCAGGCTCATACAGTTGTGTCTGAGACCAGATTTGAATTTAGATTTTCCTGATTCTAAAATCCTTCTTTATTGTACTGTCTAGCTTTGTCCTGTAATTCCTGGAAAGTTAGTGGTTTCAACAAAAAGTGGCACCTGATAGTAGATGCAAGTGGTCTGAAAATGTGAAATGGAGCAATTGTTCTTAACTATATTTTAAAATAGAATCAGCTAGGTGATCCAGTAGATAGCATGCTGGCTCTAGAGTCAGGAAGATCTGAGTTCAAATTTGACCTCAGACACAACTTTTTGAGCCTGGATAAGTCCCTTAATCTCTATTTGTCTCAATTTTCTCATCTGTAATTTGGGTGACTGTAGGCAAGTCGCTTTAACTTCTGTTTGAGTTATTCCACTGGAGAAGGAAATGGCAAATGACCCCAATATCTTTGCCAAGAAAACCCCATGGACAATATTACATGATGTAGTCCACCAGATCAGGAAGAGTTAGACACGACTGAACGACACTATTTTGAAAATCTGGGGTTTATTTTTTAAAAAAATATATCCAAGTATCCCCTTCTATAAAGGCACATTCCATATGATAGTACACAGAATTAGTCATTAATTTCCGATATTTGGGAATTAAAAGAAATACCTTCCATCTTAGAATCGATTGACTCTAAGGCAGAAAAGTGATAACTGGGATGAAGTGACTTATCTAGTGTCACACAGCTAGGAAGTGTCTGAGGTTAGATTTGAACCCAGGACCTCCCATCCCTGGACTTGGACTGTATTAATCAGCAAATTTTGTACCTTTGAACTGCGTTCCCCAGAATTCTTTTGGTATTTCTCAGAATTCCTTTTGATCTTGCCACCACATTTCGTGGTTACATTTTGTATATAGTTTTCTGTAAGAGCTTCCTCTTCTCTCTTTTTCTCTCACATGCAGGACTGAGGAAGGTGGCTTTTTGCTCTAGTTTTTTTATGTTAATATTAATACATCTTATTAAATATAATACTCAGAATATTGGATATTAATTTTGAAACTCATAGTTCTCTATCCAGAATCACCTTGTTGCCTCTTTTTGGCAAAATTTTCATTTTGGAACTTAATTTTATTGACTCTCTCACATTCTTTGGTTAGGTCCTCCAGGGGGTGGCTATCCCGGGTTCTAGAACTGTAGCTAGTCTCCAGTGTTGGATCTGCCTTCAATAGTCAGCCAGATGATATAATTAATTCAAAGCATAATAAATACAATTGGTTCAAAGTAAATAAATTTACTGAGATGGCACAGCGTAAATGATAATGACAAAATATACATCATATAAATCTGGATTGTACCATCCCAGAAATACTCACAACATCAGTGGGAAGAATGGGCACGCATCTAGAATTACTCCAGTAGGGAGGTACAGACTTAATAAATCTCTCTGGGCAAGGAAACTCATGCCTGTAATGCTTCTGAGATCTAATTTCCTTTCTCTTCTTCTAAGTGACAAATCTTGTTTCACCAGAACAAGGCTTATCTTCTATCTAAGAGGCAAAAAATGATTCCTTCTCAAAATACTGGGTTAATGAATGAACGGATGAGCATTGATTAGGCACTTATTATATATTTCAAGCATGGTGCTCAGCTCTGATTATAAACAATAAAAGCAAAGCTATTCCCTATTCTCCAGCACTTTAGATTCTAAGAGACAAAATGGTACCCCAAAAGGCAGCGTAGCCAGAAGAACCTCTTTGTTTTGGCAATTTACAAGAATAGCCAATAGGCTCCTTAGTGGCAGGAGCAATGGCAGAGTTGATTTGATCAGGGCAAATTTTTTCAGAACTAGAGTTGGTCCACATTCAGTGGTGAGGAGGAGATGGATGAAGAACAGGGAGTGAAATGATGGAAGGGTGGCTGGAGCTCTTCTGAAATAGCAGTCAGTCAAGTCAGTCTTTTATGGCCAGACTCTGTTCTCAACTGACAAAGCACACGTTGCCCTGAGCTGTCTCTTGTCTCAATGGATTCCCTAGAGAATGTGTACTTCTTATTAATGGGTCAGTTAATGGCTAACCACCCTCTAATTCCTTTCAGTTTGAACAATGGACTTCATGCCTCTGAAAGTGATGATAATAATAGGAGTAGACATGCTTCTTTTCATTTCCTTTAGGAACTTACCTCATTGTTTTGACTGGTTGTCTTTACACATTGTAATTTGATCAACTGGGCTGGGGGAGAGGTGGATCAGTTGACTCTGTTGTGTTCACTAACTCTTCAAAAATGTTAAAAAATTGGGGGCAGCTGGGTAGCTCAGTGGAGTGAGAGTCAGGCCTAGAGACAGGAGGTCCTAGGTTCAAATCTGGCCTCAGACACTTCTCAGCTGTGTGACCCTGGGCAAGTCACTTGATCCCCATTGCCCACCCTTACCACTCTTCCACCTATGAGACAATACACCGAAGTACAAGGGTTTAAAAAAATGTTAAAAAATCATGATCATTTGTGAGCAATTCATTTAAATCTGCTCCTACATAAAATATTCTGCTATCTATAGAAACCCAGGACATTTAAATTCTTTTGCTCAAATTGATTTAAATCATAGAGCTAGAAAGGACCTTAAAACCCATCCAGTTTAACCTTCTTATTTTATAGATGAGTTAACAGAAACCCATAGAATTTAAGTGACTTGTTCAAGATCATTCAGGTAGAAATGATTTGAACTCAGATCTTATGACTACAAGGTCAGCTTTCTCTTCTAGTGTTCTACTCTCATCCTTAGGTGTTATTAAACCTAACAATTTCCTAAACTTTTTTTTTACACATTTCTGAACTTTTAGGAAAGAGCCCATACAAACATGTGGTAAAAAAATTGTTACAAAATTTATAGAATGCATAGGAGGTAAAAAAGCACAACTTTGTGACTTGAAATGGATTTCTTTTAATACAGAAATCAGATGGATAGATGCACATAGCAACTGAAAGCTACTGAAAAGAATGGACATTCTTAGACTCTGTCTTAATAATCACTGCTAGGATCTTTATGGAAATAGAGAAATCTGTCATGGCAGTTTTACCACCTAGATTTAATAAAACCAAAATTTCATCACTTTGGGTTTACACTGTGGGAAATAGCTTTAAATTTCTTTGGCATGTTTAAAGGATCAGAGGGACTTGATGTTAGAAGGGTTTTTTAACTCCCCCCCCCTTTCCCTTTCTTCCTTTTGTGTATAAATGAAACTTGGTTCATGGTTTTCAGGAAGATGCATTATAGTTCTGGCAAACTAAAACTATCCTACAATATTCATTTGTTCCTGTCCTTGGGAGGGTGAAGGATCAAAATTATTTTTACATCTGTTAAACAGTAACAGAAGTATCCTTACATCATTTAGTCATGAATTAATCTTTGATTTTTTTCTCTACTGAATAAAGGTGAGAAAAAGGTGATCCATATGAATAAGAAATGAAGCCTTTTTTTCTCCTTCTTCTTGTAGCCTTCTGTGTAAAGACCATCCATCCCACAAGGATAGCATAGTTTTATTTAGTAAATAGGTCATTGTGAATATTTTATTTCTGGAGCTGAACTGTTTAGTCACATTTTCCCCTTAATTCTCCAGTATACAAAGCATTATAGAATTCTGCTTACATCATCAAAACAAAGCTGTCTGAGATAAACATTTCCCAGACCAACAATACACAAGAAAAAAGGGTTTATAGAAATTCCTTGTGAATTTTACCCTTTTCAAAATGTTTTAAATCCTAAACCTGAAAAAGGTCTCCCGATGACTTGCAAACAGCATTGAAATGCATTACTTGTAAGGATGATAGTTAGTTGTTATTTTGTCAGAAGTAGGCAGTATGTTATTGCACATTTCAAGGAGTTTCAGGATTTGCAAATGGAAAAACAAAACCAAAAGAAAAAAAAAAGCAAAAATCCATGGTTTCTGTGCTTCATTAGTGTTAAAGCTTAACCTCAGAGCTTTCCAGAATTTATCTTGATATTTTATTGCTGAGAATTAGAGAATATTTTCACTTAACCATGCTAACTATACAGCACAAAACTGCTATATTCCCTTAACCCGTAAGACTATGATCCTTTATGAAATCTGCTCTAGAATGTATTCATAATCATTATTGCTTACAGGTGAGCTTGTGCACCCAACTCATTACCCATCTGTAGTACCTGTAGAAGCTATCTATATGTCTATATAAACACACACACATATGTATATATATGCATATATATCCACAAATACTTATATGTGTGGGTTTTTATATATTTTATATATTTTTATATACTTTATAGATTCTTAGTTGTCTGTCTACATCCACATTAAAATTTGTGTGATATGCATTTGTTTTTTTTTTCTTTGCCTTTTGGTATCAGTTCTAAGGTAGAAGAGTGGCAAAGAGCTAGACAACTGGGGTTAGGTGACTTGCCCAAAGTCATACAGCGAGGGAGTATCTGAAGCCAAATTTTAATCCAGGTTCATCCTATCTCTAGCTCTAGTGTTCAATTCCCTATGCAACCTAGCTACCCCATAATATTCATTCTTCATCCAGTTGGTCTTTCCCAAGTTAATTATTAGACTGGTCTTGATTGTGGATCCTATAAAGGAGACTGTGGTATTGCTTGAGGAAATCAGCGTGCTATCCTTAAAAGAATTAAATGCAATATTGGATAGTGAAGAGATGCATACCTGATCATGGTAGTGCATCCCTGTGATTCCTGACCTTGAGAAGGTTGAGGTTGGTGGTTCACTTAAGCTCAGGAATTCTGAGCTAAAGAGGGTGAAGCTGATCAAGTTTTCAAAGTAAATCTTGTGATAAAATGGAAATGAGGGCCACTAGGTTGCTTAAGGAAGTTCTAACAAGTCCAGATCAAAAACTGAGCAGGTTAAAAGTTCCCATTCCAATCATAGCGGCCAATATATTTCCAGGGTGGGCAAGATAGGGAGATCTGGTGCCCCCTCTGTCTTCCAAAAAGAACCACAGGATGGATCTAAGCAAGATGTTGAATATTGCCAATGATGCATGCAAGAAGTGGCATAAAGAGAAAGAACTCTATCCACATTCAGAGGAAGAACTGTGGGAGTAGAAACTCAGAAGAAAGACAACTACTCGAACACATGGATTGATGGGGATAGGATTTGGGATGTAGACTCTAAACGATCACCCTAGTGCAATTATCAGTAATATGGAAATAGGTCTTGATCAATGATACATGTAAAACCCAGTGGAATTGCGCATCAGCTATGGGGAGAAGAGGGGTGTGGGGGAGAGGGAAAGAATGTGAATCATGTAACCATGGCCAAAAAATTCAAAATTAGTTAAATAAAAATTTCACTTTAATGTAAAAAATAAAAATTTTCAATTTAATGTAAAGATTTGATCAGATATCCATAACTGTAAAAGGAGTTAATGAATCAATAGTTAAGTTTAACACATAACTAGTATTGTACTGGTGCCCAGGAAACAGTAAAAAACAAAATTTAAAAAAAAAGGAAATTGGATTTATTACCTATGAATGACTAATGCAAGGACTTGGAAAAGTATTATGTAGGATGGGAAAGGATGGATGGGTCCTTGATTCCTTCATACCAGTGGAGAGATACCCAAAGAAAGGAGAACACAGAATGGAGATGAATATTGTTTTATTGTATTGTTATGAATGCATAGGAAACAAAGCCTATTGCAAAGTAAGTATTTAGTTTATCTTCTCCAAATCTATCCTTGGCTAAAAGGCCAAAGTCTAAGTCGGTGGTTCCCAAACTTTTTTGGCCTACTGCCCCCTTTCCAGAAAAAATATTACTTAGCGCCCCTTGGAAATTAATTTTTAAAAATTTTTAATAGCAATTAATAGGAAAGATATATGTCTTAATGTTTCTACCTTTTTTGTAAAATATAACAAAGAAAGATGTAAATTAGAAACATTGAACTTTGAAATTATGAAACTATTTATTGAACTCAGAAATGCACCTGTGGCCATCACTGCTTCCCTGGATTGCTGTAGCACCCACCAGGGGGCGGTGATGCCCACTTTGGGAATCACTGGTCTAAGTCCTTTAGGACAGCCTTGACCACATCATTCCCATGATCAATAAGCCTCAGTGCCTTCCTATTACCTCTGGAAAAAAAATACTGCCTCCTCTGACCCTTAAAGGTCTTGACAACTGGTTCTTAATCCTACCTTTCCAATCAATTGCATATTGCTTCCTCTCAAGAACTCAATTTTCTAGTCAAACTGGGCTTGTTATTGTACAAATATAACACTTCTTCCATGTCCATGCCTGCATACTCTGAAGTTACTCTACCTCTTGGAATCTCTATTTTCTAAACTCAAATTCACACACCACCTCTTACAAGAGATTTTTCTGATCATTCCATCCAGTCCTATAGCTGTTTGTGCCTCTTCCTTAAAATTACCTTGTATTTATTTTTACATTCTTATCTTATAGACAATTACATGAGTACATGTTGTATATATTCTGTTATCTTTCACTTTAGAATATGAGCTCCTTGAAGGCAGACTTTCACTTTAGTCTTTGACAACACAGTGAATGACATGATAAATTCTCAATAAATATATAAAGATTATTTAGTTTTAGATGATATATAGTTAGGAGGAAGAGAGTTCACTGGTTAAAGGGATGAAACAGGAAATTTCTGTTGACAGGACTGTATAAATTCTGCATGGAAAAATCTTTTTTTTTAAAATTATTATTACTTTATCACTAAAAGTACTTGATAGACACAATCTAAATGACAAGCACAGACAGTCTCCCTAAAGTCTTTATGTAGCTCTTGGATTCTGCATGGAAATCTTTAAGACATGAAAGGGAAATGATAGGTATAGGAAAGTCCTACAAATCCCAGGTGCCTAAAAAAAGAAAAAGAAGTAATTGAGCTTGCCATTTACATTCTAAATAGTATTTTTTAATGCCAATGAAAAGAGAAAATAAAAACTTGACATTTTTTCTTTAGGCTCAATAGAAATGTACTTTGTGTAGTTGTTTATTGGACAGAGATATTGAAGAATATATCCAAGTTAAAAAATATTTAACAATAATGCTTTTTGTAAGAATTTTTGTTTTTGTTCTAATTGTGAGGTCAAAGTTTATATTTTCTTTGTGGAGTTGGGGATGGAGTGGAAGGAAGGAGAAAGTTCAGGTAGTTATGATACCAGGCACTTTTCATTGTTTCAAAGAATGAACATATATGTTGTATGTTGTCCATGTGAGATGTTTATGTCCACATAAGTTGTCTAAAGGTGGCCTACAGCAGGGTGAGGAGGTGCCTACACCTCTCCAAGGGACTCTTTGATTCCTGCAAGGAAGGGAGCAGGAGAATGGGGCTATGAGGAGACATATTCCCTCCTGTGAGGTGGTACCAGACTAGATTTTCCTATACTCCTACTCAATATTGCTGGTTGGTGGAAAGATTTTTAGGTTCAGTCTGCTTTCTTGACTACTATTCTCTAAAGGGAAAGGGTGTTCTGTTGTGTCCGACTCTTTATGACACCCTTTAGGTTTTTCTTGGCAGAGATGCTGGAGTGATTTGTTGTTTCTCTCTCCAGATCATTTTACAGATGGAAACTGAGACAAATATGGTTAAGTGACTTCCCCAGGTCACATGGCTAGTAAGTATCTGAGACCAGATTTGAACTCATATAGACAAGTTTTTCTGACTCTAGATTTTGTAGTCTATCTACTGCACCACTTATACTTCAAGCTATTACTCATAGGCTCACTCCTTATGAAATGCCAATTAATTATAGATGAGATTACCACAAATGGTAAAGAGTAAGTAAATTCACTTATGTAAGCAGATAATAAGTGGAAATCAGAGAAGTTATACACAGTAGATCATATCAGAAAATATACAGAATGAATGAAATTTCTCCCTGAGAGGGGAGATATCTTGCCTCAGCCAGAAGAGAAGTTTTGATCTCACCCAAAGAAAAATCCCATGAAGTCTCAAAGGGAGCATGCTGGAAATCAGGGATATTGAGACAATGACTTTCCTACATGATTGCTGCTGCCCAAAGTCTTTTCTCTCTCTTCCCTGGTCTCTCTTGAGAATTTAAAACCATGTGTGCTTTTCTCTCTTGGGGTAAGGATTAAGAAATTCTCTTTTCTCTAAAGTTCTCATGGTGACTTCATCCCTCCGTCAGGCATACCATGTAGAGTCATCAATCTCCATCAGTTAATAAAGTCTTATGCAAAATGCCTCAGGTTTCAAACCAGAAATGTGTTTTTAAAGAATCATTTTATCATATAAAGCATGAGGATGAAAAGAACACATATTGAAAGTTGGAAGAGACCTGAGAAACAATCTAATTCAGTGCCCTTATTTTATAGACAAGGCTTTTAAGGCCAAGGAAGGTTTTGTGATTTGCTCAAGGTCTTACACATATTAAGTATAAGAGGTGGGATTTCATTCCTGGTCATATGAATCTAAGTGAGCACTATACTCTTTCTAAAAAAAAGAATTCTTACTTATTTTGAGGCTCATTTATCAATGGAACCAAGAAAGAAGGGACCGTGTTTACTGCAATATCAAGAAAGAATGATGGGAAGATGCATCATGGGAAGATGTCTTCTCCCTCCTAATGTCCATCACAAACAACTAAAAATAACTCCATACAATCAGTTTGAAAAGTGGCAAAAACAGAAAGGAATTGGAAGTTAACCTGAACAGCCAGGGATAACTAGGCAGGAAAGTTTCTGTTTTCCCTGGCCTCAGTCCCACTGCCATAGGCCCTGGGGAAGGAGCAGAGCAAACAGAGTGAAATCAACAAGGTAGCCCCTTGGGGCAGGATTATCTATCTTACCTTGTTTGCTGAGTCCAGGGACTCAATCCTGGAGGATACCAATAGAACAATTGTAACTGCTTTGGCCTTGGCTCAGGAGACCATCACTGGCCCATATTTGGGGACCAAAAAGAGTAGAAATCACAGAGTCTATTGGTGCTAGGACTTAGGGGCAAGAACTCAAACCTCATTGCTAACAAACAAGGGGCTTCTAAGGTCCAAAGAGCAGTTGTGTCACCTATTCCATCTCAGGCTGCAGCAGTAGGAGAGAAGTGAAGGTTAACACACTAGTGAGTGTGGTTGTTGAGGAACTTGAGATCTCTCAACTGTGGACATTCTCAGGAGAATGGAGTCCTTGGCTATTGCCACAAGGGAAGGTGGATTGTCTGATTTTGTTTTATCACAGTTATAGTTGCAGAACTTCCTGTGAGCTCTGGTTGGAGCACCTGAGATTAAACACAGCCTGGAATATAAATAGGGACAGGAAATACATCTAACCCTGGATTATAAAAATTGGAATAACTAAATAGGACCTGGGGAAAATACGCACACCCACACCCACATGCAAGCACATACACATACACAATCCTGAAACCTGAATTACTCTAATATATTAGAAACACCGAGACTTCAACAAAAAAGTCAATAATTAAGTCTATTGTGCTGGCTGACCAAATAAAAATAAAGAGAGAAAAATAAACAAGCAAAAAAGAAAGACAAATCCGACTATTGATAGTTATGGGGACAGAGAAACTCAAAGGACCATGCTTAAACCCAGAGGACAGTGAAGTAAAAACAACTAATGGAAAGAAATACAATACATACCCACAAGCTCAAAAAGAGCTTTTGGAAGAACTTAAAAAAAGATGTCAAAAATCAAGAGAGAGATTGAAGAAAAATTAGAAAAAAAGAGCAATGCAAGAAAATCAAGAAAATTATAAACAAAGATCACCCAAATGGAAAGAGATCCAGAAACTCATGGAAGAAAATAATGTATTAAGAAGTACAAATGGACAAGGAAAAGTTAATGATTTCCTAAGAAAATAAGAAAGCAAAATCAAAAGAATGAAATGATAGAAGAGAATATGAAACATCCCATCACAAAAAATAGCTCACCTGGCAAATAGATCAAGGAGAGAAAATATAAGAATAGTAGAACTCCAGGAAAGTTACAATTAAAAGAAAGAGTTTAGAGAGCATACTCTAAGAAATCATCAAGGAAAATTATCCAGAAATTCTAGAATCAGAGGGTAAAATAGAAATGGAAAGAATCCACCTATCTCCACCTCAAAGAGATACAAAGATGAAAATGCACAGGAACATCAATTTCATTGATAAAAGTAGAATGTCATAAAATTAAATGATACATGATGAAATCTAATGCTATTATACAGTAACTAGCATTCAAGAAACTTTCCTTTTGAAGAAATGAATCAAAATATTCCTAGCTCTTCAGTATTTCTAACTCTTTTAGGGAGGTCAGTGTATGTCAAATCTCCAAATACAAGTGTTGATATGAATAAACTATACTTTGAGTGAAATCTAGGTCAGTTGAGATGAATTTTACTTTGAAAATCAGGTGAAAGAAGTCACTTGTTCTGGTGAATTGTAGGGTTATGTTGTCAGGGACAGAGTAATGTAGCGAATATATACAATATTAAAATTTTCATGTGTATCTTTTAATTCTTCAAACCTCTGAGGTGGATGCTATTATTTTTTCTATCTTACAGATGAGAAAACTGAGACTGAGAAAAGTTAAGTGACTTTTGAGGATCAATAAGTTTCTGAGACAAGATTCACATTCAGATCTTTCCCTCTTCAAGCATACTCTTCAGTATGCTTCCAAGAAAATAAGAGCTATTATAACAACAACAACAATAAGAGTTAACATTTATATAGTCTTTACTATGTGCAAGACAGTGTGCTAAGTGCTTTACAATTGTTTTTTTCATTTAATCTTCACAATTCTGGTAGGCAGGTGTCATATTATCCCCATTTTACACATAGATAGTGCT
This sequence comes from Gracilinanus agilis, assembly GCF_016433145.1. Classification (NCBI taxonomy): domain Eukaryota; kingdom Metazoa; phylum Chordata; class Mammalia; order Didelphimorphia; family Didelphidae; genus Gracilinanus; species Gracilinanus agilis. The sequence continues at coordinate 452,062,743 of NC_058133.1, forward strand.
TGAAGTTAGACTTGAATTTGATTCCAGGTCTGGCACTCTAACTACTATGCTACCTAGCTTCCCTCAAAATAATTCTTAAAATTAGCATTTTTATTTTCACTTTCAAAAATGGCCAATCCTAATAATTGCTTAAAGACAAGACATTCAGTATTTATACTACTAGAAAATGAAGGATTTTAATTAATGTTTATTTTTTTAATATTTTAGTATGAACCATTAGAAACTAAGATAAAATTTTATATCAGCATATATGAGGTCAGATAGCTGTTTCAGTGGATTGAGAGTCAGGCCTGGGGACAGGAGATTCTGGGTTCAGATCTGGCCTCAGACACTTCCTAGTTGGATGTCCCTGGACAAGTCACTTAACCCCCATTGCCTAGCCCTTACTTCTCTTCTGACTCAGAACCAATGAATGGGATTGATTCTAAAACAGGAGGTATAGGTTTAAAAAGGAAAAAAGCTAACATATTTAGCAAAATATATCTCTTATAGTGCAGTTTTTATAATGTCTAGTCAACTAAGATTTTTCTAGTCAGTATTCAAAATAGTATCATAAATTGTACATTAAAGAAACCATTAAGATTTAAAAGGTACGGTCAATAAACTTATAAATGACTGAATATTGATTAAAAATAGTTTAATATTAATCAAGTTGTTATCAATAATTTCTAAGAGAAGGCTATAGGAAGCCAATTACTAAGCTTTTCCAAAAGAGGAGAAGACTATATCAGCTAATGATAGGGGAGTACCTTGGTCTCTTGACATTTCTGAAATTCTAGGCAAGTATTTTGTAAAAATAATTAAAAGATGATGGAGAAAAAGAAGCAGCAATCACAAAAAAACTTGTTTGGGTTGACCATCAAAACCAGTGCATTAACATTTTCTTTTTGTTAGAGGTAAGTCACAAAAATATCTTCATAAATTATACTTTGTCAAAATGTCATGTTTTTATAAAGAAACTGAGGATATATGCTTTAGATGATCATAATTTGTTGGATTCAGAAGTGTTTGAATGACCAAACTCAAAGGAAGTCATTATTTGGTCAAAGTCACCTTCAAGGGCAGCCACTCATGGACTGCCTAGCCTAAATATTTATCTTTGGCCTTATGGTACTCAGCTTTCTTATTAGAGTCCTTAAGAGAAATATATTTATCACATTTACCAAAGCACAAACCTTAGAGGGATAGCTAAAACTCTCAATAACAAAATCAGGATTCAAAAATCAATCAATCCACATTTATTGAATGTCTATTATGTGCCAGGAACTATGGTTAAATACAAGGGACACAAAAAAGGAACAAAAGATAGTTACTGCACTTTGGGAGTTTATAATTTTTTCTATTTTTTATTTTATTAATTTTTATTTTTAAAATTGATTTTAATTAAAAAATTTGGTGGGGAGCCTTATAATTTAATGTTGAAGACAACAGCAAACAAATATAGGAGAAATAGGAAATAACAGAGAGAAAGCATTGGAATTAAGAATGGTTGCTTTTAGTAATGGGCAGCTAAATGGGACAGTAGATAGAGTTCTGGGAGTGGTGTCTGGAAGACTCATCTTCCTGATTTCAAATCAGGCTTCAGACATTTACTAGCTGAATGACCATAGGCAAGCCACTTAACTCTGTTTGCCTCAGTTGCTAGAGAAAGACAGGGAAAACCACTCAAGTTTCTTTGCAAGAAAACCCCAAATGGAGTCACAGAGTCAGACATAACTAACAAAGCTCTTAAGGATAAAAGATGGGATTTTAGGTGAAGCTTAAAAGAAGTCAGAGACATCAGTAGATAAAATTGAGGAAGAAGAGCATTGAGGACATGAGAAAAAGCCCAGAGCTGAAAGATGGAGTTTTTTGTTTGTGTAACAGTCAGAAGGGCAAGCTAGAATGCTGTGTCCAGTTTTATGTGGAAATTTAATAGGACTTAATATGAAGTATTATACTTAAGTTGAAAAAAATCAGCTTTGCAAGTGTAAGCTGAAGGAGACATGGCTAGATCACAATTCATCTGAGAATGTTCTGGGAGTTTTAGTGAAATAGAAGTTTATCATACTAGTCAAAATTTAATATGACTTTAGTTTATATTGAAAGACATAATATTCAGAATATAGGAAATAGTTGTTTTCCCCCTATATTATTTATGTGTTTCTTCAGAATATGAATGGATTAATTTGTTCACTTCTGATGTCTAAACTTTAAAAAGACATTTTTTTCTGAAGCGTGTCTAGAGGAGGGTGATTGGAATGGTGAGGAAACTACATAGGGTTACTTGGTGAGAGGAAAACATAGATAGGTATGATGGCTTTTTTCAAAAATTTGGATTAGCTATCATGTGAAAAAAGAATTTGACATTTTTTTGTGGGGTTGTATTCACATTTAAGAAATAAGTAGAAATCATGAAGAGGCAGATTCTCTATTCAGTATGAGTTTTATGTGTAAAGATACTGAGATTCAAGTATAGAATTTCCAGGAATGGCTTTGGGAAGGTTTCTAGAAGGAAGAAAGGAAGACTCTGGAAGGAACCGAGCTGTTTGAGAGTAAGAGTTTGAAATGTGGACATTCCAGTTTGATCATAATAGCATTTGTGTTCCCCTGTTTTTCCCTAAACAATATTGAAAGGTAACTTACTCACTGTGGACACTATGTGTAGAGTGCTGGGGTTCCAACATTCAGAGAAAAAGAGGAGAGAGACAGAGAGAGAGAGAGAGAGAGAGAGAGAGAGAGAGAGAGAGAGAGAGAGAGAGAGAGAACGAACAAACAAAGCAAGGGTCAAATGGAAAGATGATCTCTATTTATAATGACATAAAGGGAGACTTTTTATAGACAGTAAAATGCTAGGCATCACATCATTCTTGGGGGGGTGTTGCTTTCTCACAGAATAGTGTTTATGAGATGACTTCACACAAGAACATTATCAGGGTTCCTTTACAAATGAAAGCAAATTGAGAAAGAATGACAGCTAACTTATTCTGCATAGCTTAGGGAAAGGAGGGTCTGGTTCTTAGATTCATGATACTACTAAGACTTCTTTGCTCTTTAGAATGAGGAAGGACTCAAGGTTTAATGATAACCATACTGGGGAGAAGAATCCTTTCTTATTTAAGTTATAGCCTAGAGAACAGCTGTACGGTAAGTTGAGACTGGCCTTTCCAAGAGTCTCAGGCAAACTCACAAACATGTCTTTTCTGGCTGCTTTTCCTCAGTGGGTCTGTTTTGTCCTAGGCTCCTCCATAGGTTATCAATGTGGATGGTGTGCTGATTTTGTTGGTATTTACAGTTCCTCCATGAATGAAGATCTCAACTCCTCTTTACTTTGGGAGACATCCTTTGTGGGTTGCTGTGAGCCTAACAATATCATCTGGTGGTCATCTGACCTTTTCTATAAGCTGGCCATGTTCCACACTGAAATGATCTATGCCAGTATTTAGATGACTGAATAGTTGACCTCTGGACTGGTGTTCAAGACTTTCCTGTGTGATAGGATTGCCAGAATTTACTCTTTTCTAGCATACCCTACGATTATTCACAATGACCTCCATTGGAGGAGAATTTTATTTTATTTTATTTTATTATTTCATTATTTTTTTAGTCAGAAAAAACACTTTAATCAGGATAGGGATAAGGTCCAATATTTGGCCCTTTACTCAGAGTCTGGCACCAGAACTTTTATAGGGTTTACACCCTGGACTTTGGGGATATATCCCTGGGAGTGGGCTAGATGATGACTCCCTGGAGGAGAATTTTAGTGAAGGTAAACCACGTAAAATTAAAAGATCACAAAAAACATCAACCTTACTGCATATATTCAACCTTAATATTTTTGTATGCCATCATAGTGGTATGAAGCTTACAAAATTCTCAAAGGATTCATTATAAATGAACACTTGCCTAAAATTTCCAGTATCTCAACCCCTTCATTTGTAAAAAAAATCTGGGGGAGGTGGTGGGGGGAGATAGACTTTATGAACTCTAAGTTCCCTTTAAACTCTAAAAGTTTTATGATTCTGATTCTATATCAACAGTCAGCATTAGAAAGATATACCTGGCATTATCTAAGCAGAGTTTTTATTTGACAAGAGATGGACTGAATGGAGGTAATTACTATATCATAATAATTCAGGTTTAAAAACCCCAACACTTTAGCCTGAAATATTTGGAAAATTCTTTCCTCAAAAGTAGATTAACTGGGTAATTGCCTCAATTTTTCACCTAAATTCGCACGTGTAGACATAGGCTCACTGAACCACAGTGAGTGATCATAAAAGTAATAAAATTAGAATTCTATTAAACACATTCATCCTCCTTAGCAGTGCAAAAATTTAAGAGTGAACATAAGGGAAAAATCTATAATGGGTTAAATTGAGTGGAATGATTTAATTGAACCCTGTTTTAAAAAAGCAGATGCTCTATAAATCATACTAGTCCTTATCAGAATGCTCTATATAAGGATTTTGATTTTAATCTGAGAGATACAGCTTGTCTACGGCCATACATGTGGGTGTGTGTATACACACATGAACATATAATCTACCATGACATATATCCTCATAACATATCATGGAATGGACGCATACATACAATAAATATATATATATATATTCATACCTAAATAAGCAGAGTAGACTTTCAGTCTTATACTTTTAGAAAGTAAGCTCCTTGAGAACAGGAGCTTTCTCATATTTGCACTTATTTATCCAATAATCAGAATAATGCCTATCATTTAATAAAATAAATGCCTAGCATTTAATAAATGATTATTGATTGATTTATCTTTAGACAGTAATATAAGTGGCTGCATTTAGGTCCTGGCAAAATACAGGGTTTGAAAAGGTGACAGAGGGGAGTGATAAATGGTTAGGAAGAATGACCACTAAGAGATCAGGTAGATAGTGTCCAGCCTGTAGGCAGAAAAGCCCAAGTTCTAACACTAGCTGTGTGACCTTGGTCCAGTCACTACTGCTTGCCTCAGTTTCCTCATTTGTAAAATGAGCCGAGAAAGAAATGACAAACCACTCCAGTAACTTTGCCAAGAAAACCCCAAATTGGGTCCCCAAGAGTCAGACACATTTGAACAGCAACAACAGTGGAAGCCACATCTCTATTAAGGAAGATCTGATCTGAATTATGTTATAGTCCATTTTGAACATTTGTGCTTTAGCAACTTCTACATCAATTCAGGTTTCCATAGTGGGAGTAGCATATGCATGGGATGGTGCAGCAGAGAGAGGACTGGATTTGGAGCAAGGCGTCTTTGGTTCAAATCTTGACATTCTTTGAATGTTCTTAGCTAACTCCTTTAATTTCTCCAGGTTTCTTTATTCATAAAAAAGAAGATTTGATTATGAGCTTTAAAATCTCTTCTAAATCCTAATCGGGTTGTCAGGGCATAATCCTTAGACCAGGCTTGATTTAGATGAAAAGAGAACTCCATAGGAAATCATTTCTAGGGTTGGATTTTTGGGGTGGGAGAATAGAGGAGAGTAATTTTTATTCTTAAAGCTCAGTCTAGGATTCCTATAACAGTTATGATATTTAGGCTTCTGAATTATTGAAAAAAAAGGCATAATCTTTTCACAGTGTAGTAAGAAGCATGACAATCAATTCTGGGCCTGCCAGACTAGGTCCAATTTCTGTGAGGGGTCAAACCTTTCCCCCCTTGTTCTCCGATGGTTTTAAGAGGATAAAACTTTTCATTCTCTACTCAGAGAGAAGGTTTGAAATGTGACTAGGCTGGGAGAGAGTAAATGGGATCAATTCAAAGGACTCCCATACTGCCACCATGCTGCAATCCATCTAGGAATTGGTGGACAAATTTTAGGGAAGGCCTGAAGCTCATTGAGGTTAAATGATTTGCCAAGGGACACCTAGCTTGTAAGTATTAAGGGCAAGATATGAGTTTAAGTTGTCCTGACTCAAAGCTCATCACACTTTCTCCTCATGTCTAAAATAATAATAACATTTTATTTTATTTTAAAACAATAAAACATAATAACCTAACATTTTTATGGCAAAATTTTCAAATTTATTTGAAATTTGCAAATTTATTTCAAATTATTTTGAAAAAATTTTAAATTTATTTGCACTTAACAAATATCATATCATTTTATCTTTGAAGCTACCTAGGAGGTAGGCACAGTGATTATTTTAATTTTACAGGTGAGGGAATGGATGTAGACAGAGTTTCAATGTTTTGTCCAGAATCATATAGTTTGGAAATGTCTAAGGAAGGATTTACATTTTCTAACTCCAGGTATAGTGCTCTATCCACTATTACAGTTTTCCAAGGATCACACAGTGAGTGTCTAAGTGTCTAAAGTCAGATTTGAACTCAGGTTTTTCTGACTACAGGATGGAAGCTCAATCCACGAATTAATTTTTTATAAGAATCCTTCCTTAGAAGAAGGATAAGTTAAAAAAAGGTGCTCAAATGTGGAAGAAAGAGGAAATTGTAATGGGCAGAGGGAAAGATGGAACTGAAGAAAAGTCAGGTTATAATTATAATTATTTTTTTCACAGTTTTACTAAGGAGTCAGTGCTGCCTTGTAGCTTGGATAATTTTGAAAGTTTGAAGAAACATAAACCATAGAATTTTATTTATAGCCCACTTATAAACACATGCATCCTCTGGAATTTGGATAAACCACAAAGCAAAAATATCTTGAAAATGATTAAAAAGAAAAAAAAACTAAGCAGAAAAAAATCTTGTACCTTATAAGCTTCCTTATATAGCTCAATCCAGGAGGATAAAAAGATGGAGGACATGTGATATGTGAAGGTGAGAATGATGGGACTATTTATATGCTTGTATATTTGAATCCTTTTGCATGCTGACCTCAGATGCTCACTTTTACCCCTGAAGATTAAATCATTCGCTTAGTACATTAGAAGTCTCAGAAAAAGATAAGATCATAGGTAATATTATTAAAATATATACCTCTTTTGACATGTTACCTGAAAAGCTCTGTCTGGTTCTATATAATTTCTTTATTCCCAAACAGGAATTTCAAAACCCAAGGAACAAATTTAAAGATAGACTCAAAACATCCACTGATGTTTCTTCTTAAAACCATTTTTAAAAAGTAGTCATTTGATACCATTTCAAGTTTCTCTGATCGTGTTATTTTTAAAATGCAAAAAAGTCTAAAACTGTAAATCTTATAAAATGTTTAGGTTAAGGGAATTATAATACAATTGCATATGTGTGTGTTTTTGTTAAAGAAACTGTGGGTGAGAAAGGAAAGATTTTGGTAGAAAGCTAGAGAAATGATTCTTATAATCTTCAGAAGTTGTACTTAAAAACACATTGAATATTAAGATCTTTAATGTATTTTTCCTGTAGTCATCTTGTAGATTATAGGTAGGCTTCAACACTTCACAATTATGACAGTTACACCTTGGATTCAGAATCAAAGGTGTTCTAACTGTACTTATTAGTTTACCAATTTATAATTTTTTTCAGGATTTTGATTGATTACATATTTTTCTCAGTGTCTTTTTTATGAGATACAGACCTAAATTGTATCAATAAACAAATGATTTCTAAAACTCATCTCATGCTTAAAGGACTTTTTGGGTTAAAATTGAATTTGTTTGAAATTGAAAAATCTAGTAGAGCTAAGGGCAAATATACAATGAGATCATAGCAAATTGTATTTTCATTATAGACCTTTAAAATTATGTTTTACTGGAAATTATTTTAAAATATATTGTTCTTCTAAATATTCCTGTTAATATAATTTTAAGATAAGTCATTATGTATTACCTTAAAAATTCAAAATATTAAACTGTTTAAAATTTAATTAAATAAATATTGATTCAGCAAAAATACATATTTCTTATATGTGAAAGTAAAAAAAAACAGGCTAGTATAGTTTTAGATAGAGAACCAACTTCAGAGAAAGAAAGATTTGAGTTCTTGTCCTTTTTCTTTCCTTTTCTTTATTTTCTCTATTTTCTCTATTTTCTTTAAATGAGTCATTTAACTTCTTCTATAACAAGTAACCATCAAAGACCAGAAGCTGCAGAGATGTTATCCATTTTGCATTGGTAGATCTTCCTAAAGTAAATCCTAAAAAATGAGAGCTGTCCAACAGAAGAAGCAGTGGTGTCCCTTTCGATGGTGGTCTTCAGTTAGAGGCTGGATGAACATGTATTGGGTATGTTAGAAAGGATTCCTTTTGTGTTTGGTTGGATTAACAGGCTGCCAAGATTCCTTCCTACTTTCAGATTCTATGAAATTTCAACTTTGGACCTCCTTCTTGTTGCTGTCCCCCAACCCCTAAAGCTTATGTAGGGATAACAAACTATAAGTACTACAGATAGTCTATTGGTCAATAAGCATCAGCATCACCTACGTGCCAGGAGCCCTGCAAAGAGCAGGATTACAACAAGAGTCAAAAGACAGACTATGAATTATAAACTGGTGACATGTATGTTTTTATATACATAAATGTATGTTTTTATATACATAAAAAAATAAAAAAAATTTCTTCATAGGGAACATCTTACATAGATAAAATCATGAGTCTAGATTAAAAATATATATGGCTCTGGGAACATCTTACATAGATAAAATAATGAGTCTAGATTAAATTTTTATTATTTTTTATGTATATAAAAACATACATTTTACATAGCTAAAATCATGAGTCTAGATTAAAAATATATGGCTCTGGGAACATCTTACATAGATAAAATCATGAATCTAAATTTAAAATTTTTTTATTTTTTATGTATATAAAAACATACATTTTACAGAGATAAAATCATGAATCTAGACTAAAAAAAATATATATATACATATATACATATATACATATACATATATATATGTATATATATGGCTCTGTGCTAGGCACTGGAGGTACAAATTAAATGAAACAACCCTCCAATCAAGTCTACATGTTACTGGGTGGGGAGAATTATTTTAATAAGCTCACAGGGAATAAATATAAAGTATATACATAATAGTGCAATATAATTCCATGAAGGAAAAAGAACTAACTACTTTTAAATATATTCAACATATAATGACAGTATTCCAAAGTAATTTTATTAGGGATATATAAATATATACATATATATTTTTTCATTTTTAATTATATTTTTATTTTATATATATAAAGTATAAGTATATATGTCCCCTATCAAATATACACACACATGTATATAATATATATGCATATAGGAAATAAATAAAATCATATACATGCACTTTAAACTGAAAGACATAAAAGCTGAGTTTTTAATCACACATTGGAATTTTGGCAGAATGCCTAAGACATAATGCTGCTTAATTATCATAGCCCTGGAACAGCACACACTGTCAATATTGTGATGATCACCTCTATTTAGTAAATAGGTCACATTTCATTTGCAGTTGCAGCAAAGAATTTGCATGTCAGACACTTCCATTTATCTACTAACTCCTTTGTGGAAAAGGCTCTGGAAAATCCAGCTTGCATCATCAGATATTAGACTTAAACCATCCTATAATTTAGCAGTTAGGAAGACAAAAGGAATTCACCTGCTTGAAGTGTGTAGACAGGGATACAAGCAGAAGAATGGCTGTGTCTTCCATATAATTTGCATTTTTCAACTATAATGAACAGATCAAAATGATAATTTATCACCAGACTAGAAGTTCCCCTGTGGAATATGGTTTTCATAGGAGGTCATTTTATTATATCTTTATTAGAAAACCATGTGTTCGTTTTGTATTGAAATGAAAATAGATAGCAACGAGGAGCTTTAAAAAGAACTATAGTATGCTTTAATGTACATAAGGGGAAATGTCATAGGAACATGAATGCAAAATATTAAAATGTTAATATTTAAATATTAAAACATGATTATAAATATTCTAAACATCATGTATATATGCCAATTAAAACTGATTGTGTTTAAAGGAGAAAGGGAAAATAAGAAGGAAAAAAAAAACTCTAGTAACAAGGCTTCTAAGTGATGTCTTCATGTTCAGATTTCATTGTTTGGAAAGAAAACTTGTCCTGAAGATAGGACATAAATTCTTTTAGGAAAGGGCTTAGTTTTAATTTTTGTCTTTGTATCTGCAGCACCTAATATATAGTGGGATTTTAATAAGTAAATATCGATTGACTGATTTCTTAAAGTGAGTGTTACATTTATATTAAAGTATTGAGAAAAAATCTTTGAGCTTTGAGCTTTGAATATAACTCCCTTTTTAAAAACTCCTAAAATATAACACAGAACATTGCAAATTTAGGGTTTGAAAGGACTATAGATAACACAGGTTTCCATCCTCCATTTTTCTTCAGTTGAAGCAATTGAAGCCCATAGTCACATAGGTAGTGTATTCAAATCTATCACTCCTTCCACTATACCATATAGTCATTTCCCCCCCTGAAAATGTGAATAAGATAGTTGAGAAGGCAGAAGGACATAAATGAAACCATGGCAAATAACTGGAATGTTCAATGAAAATACAAAGAAATGAGGTAGGTATGGACTGGAGTAGATACTGACTATTTCATGAAGAAGGTGGGACTTGTGCTAGATGAACAGAATTTAGGTAGATAGATAGAAAAAGGGAAGGGATTCCAAAAAAAGGGAATGATCTGAAAAAATCCACAAAATACTGGGATATATTTCTGTTCTATGTAAGTGGCATTTTAGGGGGGAAAAGCATTATTCAAATAGAAAGAAGGAGAATAAAAAAGTTTGCTAAGTAAGAAAAACTATTTTCTTCTACATTGTAGTGGCAAGCACAAAAGCATCAAGTAAACATCAAGGACTCCCCATTTTATGTTTTAAGATAGTAAAAATCTCTTTATGTATTCAGACTCCTCCATAGTTTCTAAAGTAGTTATTCTTAGAAGACATAATTTTTGGTTCTATGATGGAAGTCATATTCAAAATGCTCCCTGGAATTCTCAAATATGGCATTATGTTATTGGATATCCAGCTTTAAAAATATCATTTTACCCTATTCTCTAAAATGTGTCATGGCATTTCTGAGGGTCTTATGAGAAAGAACGCTATCCACATCCAGAGAAAGAACTGTGGGAGCAGAAACACAGAAGAAAAACAACTGCTTGATCACATGGGTCGATGGGGATATGATTGGGGATGTAGCCTCTAAATGATCACCCTAGTGCAACTATCAATAATATAGAAATAGATCTTGATCAATGACACATGTAAAACCCAGTGGAATTGCTCATTGGCTATGGGACAGGGGGTAGCAGGAGGGGAGGGAAAGAACATGAATCAGGTAACCATGGAAACTTTTTCTTAATAATTAAAAAATGAATAAAATAAAATAAAATAAAATGTGTCTTGGATCCGAACCAACAAATGACAAAGAATAGAATATGTAGTATAGAGTAAGGGGTTCTAGATTTTGACTAAGAAGACCTAGATTTCAGTCTCAGATTTGCTACTTCTTACCTGTATGAACTTGGGCAAATTACATAGCCTCTCACCTGTAATATTCTTTTCTAGAATTGGGGGCTTGGACAAAACAACCTCTAAGATCTCTGCTAGCAATGACCTTCTGATTTTATTGTGAACTTTTTTGTTATAGCTCCTCAGACAATTTTTATACACAGCAATGGAAAAATCAAAATATAAACATTTAACTTAGAAAAATGATGTTATTGTTTCACATTATCTATTAAGAAAGACATATTAAACAAAAGCAAGAGGGTGGGAATTTTAGTTTGATACTATACAAATAATGATAATTCAGTATAATTTAGATGTAGGAAAAGCAAGAACAAGGAAAAGAAGCAATTCTCTGACAGGACCGAAACACATCCCTGAATTAATCCATCACTTACATCATTTGCCTATCTCTGTCTCTTTTTCTATTTTGAATTCTGACTCTTTCTGCTTCTGTGTCCATCCATCCATCCATCCATCCATCCATCCATGAATCTATCATCTGTTTAGCTATTGTAAAACATACATGCATGAAAATGGACATATATCACATATTACATAAACATATATGTGTACAGATAGGTATATATTGTATATGTATACATACACTAGATCTATACAATATGTAAATATATACATATTCCACTTGCAAAAAATATTCTAGGTACCATACAAAATTAAAATATTATATACTGAGCATTTATAAAATAAAACAGAAGAGAAAATTAAAATGAACAGAGAAATAGATATACCTGGTACCTGGGATATTGGCTCTTGTAGTTAAACCCTGAATTTAGCTCTGAACTTCTGCCACTTGGTTACCATAGTTACCAGCTGCAGCCTTCTGTTTTGAAACATTTCCCTCTCACCTGTCCTCAAAAAAAGGTTTAATCTCCTTGGTACAATCTCTCGTATGTGTCAGGTCTTTATTTCTTGCCTGGGTTCTTTTTCTTCGAAACTTTGAACGGGATTAACATTATTATTAGTAGTAGTATTAGTATTGCCATATTAAGGCCATTTCGAACAGAACAAAATAGACAATTATTGAACATTCTAAATAATATTTCTACTGCACAGCTGAGGATAGACATTTAAACAATCACAAAACCACAAAAATGTCTTCTAATTTTGATATTTTTAGCTTTTAAGAGATCATTCATTAATGATATTATTTGACTCAATTTAACAAACATTTATGAAATACACATTGAGGGTATATACAGGGAATTGTGGCAGGTAATTGGGATCAAAAGACAAGAATGAAATTGTCCTTGCAGTCAAAGAAGTAATATCCTGGAGACAACTCAGAAACACACACACACACACACAAACACAAGCTGTAGCATCACCTTAGTAAACCTAAAAGAATGAAATGCCAAGAAAAGAAAATTTAATAAGATTGCTGTATTGACTATGGCACTCCTTCAATTTGTCGACTGGTTCTTAAACATTTTTGTCTCAAACTTTACACTCTTAAATTATGGAGGATCCCAAAGAACTTTGTATATGTTGTCTAGATGAATCTATATTTACCCTGTTAGAAGTAACCATTAATAGAATTTAAGAGTATTTATTAATTCCTTAAAAACGGCCTCACTTATTGGCATCACTAAATTTTCAATAAAAATAACTATTTTTCAAAACAAAAACAAAATAAGAATCACATTGTTTTAAACATTTTTTCAAATCTTTTTTTTTTACATCTAGCATAATAGAAGATAACTAGATGGATTCTCAACTCTGCTTCTGGATTCTGTTGTATTATGTTTTGTTTGAAGAAAATCTGGGCTCTTAGAAATATATAATTAGAAAAGGGAAAAATATGTTAATAATAAATTTTACATTTCAGAATTCTGATGTAAATAATTTTGACTGAAGGAATCTCCTAAAAAACCTCAAGGATCTCTAAGGATGCATACTTTAAGATCTAGGACATATAGTGATAGGGCTGACCACAGTTGTTTATGAAAAATAATATTGAATTAAGAACATACATTTTTTTTATATTTTTAAACCCTTAACTTCTGTGTATTAGTTCCTTGGTGGAAGAGTGGTAAGGGTAGGCAATGGGGGTCAAGTGACTTGCCCAGGGTCACACAGCTGGGAAGTGTCTGAGGCCGGATTTGAACCTAGGACCTCCTGTCTCTAGGCCTGGCTCTCAATCCACTGAGCTACCCAGCTGCCCCAAGAACATACATTTTTAATAGAATAAATTCAAGAAAAACACAATCATGAAAATGGTACTGTAAGACTTGCCTAAACAGGCCAATTCAAGTGCCATCCTATCATGCCAGTGTCATTGATAAAACACATATCTTGTGTACTTTCTAGCTTATCTGTTTAGACAGAGGTCATCCCTTACAATCCCTTTTTTTTTTCTAAATCCTTACCTTTGGTTTTAGAATGGATACTTAGAATCAGTTCCAAGGCAGAAGAGTGGTAAGGCCTAAGTAAATGGGGTTAAGTGACTTCTCCAGGGTCACATAGGAAGTGTCTGAGCTCAGATTTGAACCATGGACCTCCAGGTCTGGATCTCCATCCACTGTGCCACCTAGCTGCTTCCGAACTATGGATTTAAACAAACAAGCAAAAAAACCTTTCCTTCTGTCCTAGTTTTAATTCTAAAACAGAAGCATTGAAAAATCTCCACTATCTCCCTCTACTCGGTGCTAATTTCAAAATTAACTTCCTTTTTTTCTCAAATTTATAATAATTTCAGTCTTCAGGGGGATTTGTTATCAGACAGCTCTAAAATTGTCACATACCTTTTTGGTTAATTTATCCTTTCCTTTTGTCAATGATGTCATTTAGCTCTTTCACAAAATCCTAACGACTTAAAATAGTCTTAAAGACTCTCTCACTCACCCCTTTTATCTTATAGATGATGAAACTGATGCCTAGAAAAATTAAGTAATTTGTCCATGGTGATATAACTAGTTTATCTGGATGTTGAACCTGATTCTGTATCTATCATTCTTGCAACTATACCATAACCTATGTTCTTTATTTTATTTATTTATTTTTTATGTTTGGGATTATGTGTTTTATTTATTTTTATTTTTTAATTATATTTTAATTTTAATTTTGAATATTTTCCCATAGTTACATGTTTCATGTTCTTTCCACTATGTTCTTTAAATAGAAGGAAATGTTAAGATTAAAATTAATATACATTGTACTCCAAGTATTATATTTAATAAGATTTACTAAAATTCACTTGAAGCAAAAAGGAAACTAAAAGGCTAGAGACCAGAGGGAGCTCACCCAAGCTATCCATGCGGAAGATGAGAATGAGGGAGGAGTTATAGAACTATATAAACAATAATGTAAAGACGCATGTAAATGAAAAGGGAAAAAAAGAATTTTGGGACGAGGAAAGAATTCTGGGAGATGGAGTCCAAAGTTCAAAATTTCTAATTAATACAGAAAAAAATGTAACTGATTGCTAAGAGAAATAGTAGTTCTAGTTGAAGGAGTAGGCAGAATGTCAGCACCTTGAGGGAAGGGATTATTTCATTCTTTAGTTTTAGTTTAGTTTTTTTTTTTTAGCAGCAGACAAAACACAATAAATGCTTGTTGAATTATTGATGTAACCCTAGATTCAAAGTGTCATTTGTATGGGATTTACTCCTCATTGGTGGCAGTCGATGACTTAAAATTCCATTACTCTGTGAAGGGCCTGCAGAGTTGGGGAGATAGAGAGAGAAATCTGGGTACTTCTGGCTTCCAGCATAAAGAAAGAAGACATACAATTCCAATTTCTCTTCAGGATCTTGAAAGGAGAAAGACTGGAAAGAAGTCAACAGGTAAAGAAAGTAATTTATTATTTTTATGTTCCATATCTTTATTATGTTCCATTTCCAACTTGCCACACTAGAGATATTGAGGAATTCCCATTTGGGTGAGATCCAGGACTTTCTCTTTCTCTTGGTCTGAGCTATTATTATATTCCCAATGGAGAGCACATTCACTCTGTATTTTCTGGTATATATTCTTCTATGTATACCTAATGTCTGTTTTGCTATCATCTTGAATAAATAGCTATTTTTGCCATTTGCTATGTGTATTCATCATGGAACTGACATTTGGTGGGAAAGGAGTCAAGCTTTGGATATACAACTTAGAATTCTGCTTTTTTTTTGAGTAATTAAGATCAGGAGTTTAACTTGAACTTAAAAATTATTTCCTTTAGACTAATAATATTAAAAAAGAGCAGATATAATTCTCATCAGATATTCTCTCTCTCAGAGGAAGACAGGGTGACCAACTCTGATCCCAGTTTTCTTTCCATTCTAAAAGAAATCAAAGTCTTTCTTGGAAAGGAAGAGGAGAAAAAAAGTTAGAGATGTCTATTCTTGTCCTCCTGTGAACCACATCTGGACAAATCCACATGGAGACATATAACTGACACGGACCCAAAGCAAAACCATATTCACATCCTCTACTACACGGAAAAATAACAAATCTCACGAACAACAGGAAATACTGAAAATAGAGTGCTGCATAGGACAATAGTAATTTATTATCTTATCGCTGTTTTGAAATAGTAGACAAGTACTCGTGGGCTAATACAACTTAAAGTAGACAAGAGGGACTTTTGGGGGGTAGGAAATAAAGCAAAGGTAGAACCTAGTTCCCTTCCTTTCTCTATAAAAACAAAAAAATGACATTCTCTTCTATAAACCTCTCTTGTGGATGAAAGTAGATCCAACAGAAGTTTAGGCACAAAGAAGATATAAAAGATTTTAAACATGGAGCTCTTTGAATAACTATTGCTGAAATACTCTCCATGTATGTTGGAAACATAGGCAGGGATTTTTGATGTACTTCATCGAGATAGATCACTGTCCACTAGTCACTTCTACCCTATGGTGGCTCATAAGTTAATCAAAGCTCAGAAGCTGAGAGGGTCACAGAGGATCATTAAAGGATAATAGAGGACTTAAGGCTTGGCAATTCATTGCTCTTTCTTCTTATAGTAGTAAAATCAATTTTAATACAAATACGTTTTTGTTTGAGGGGGCTAAATTAGAGTAATAAAATGGTGTGAAGCATTTTAAACAAAAGCTTATCCAGTTCATTTGTCATGAACTGAATTTGTCAAGTCACTGATTGGATTTCCTGTATCAGGAGTTATCAATAAAAATGAGATTATTACCCTTTTTTTCTTTGCCTCTGAAAGGATACTTGTGTGGCCGAGTTCACAACTGCTGAGTCAGGAAGCCCTTTTCCCCCTTCATATCTCTCCCTTCAGGGGCAGTATCTGAGGAGGTGTCCTCTTTGGGGCTCAGATGGGTCTGTTCCTCTCAGTGGTTAGCTTTTTTGGTGACTCCTCAATCCCTTGAGTCACTTTCATTCTTATCTGTCCCAGGAGTGCGCATCTCTGCTTCCTCAATTTTGTCACTCTCTCAAAGGAATGAATTATTGAACCGCTTGATGGTATGTGCCTCTTTGAAGTAGATGAGATGGTCAAGTGGGATAGGAGGTGAGACCTTCAGTGGAATTCCCTATGTTTTGCGGGGATCCATGGAGAAATGTGGGGAGCCATAAGTGTTTCAGAGATCCAGGGGAATTTACTTTTCCTTTAAAAAAACAACAAAACAACCCTTACCTTCTGTCTTAGAATCAGTAATAAATATCAGCTCCAAGGCAGAAGAGTGGTAAGGACTAGGTAGGCAGTTTGGTTTAAGTGGCTTGACCAGGAACATAAAGCTAGGAAGTGTCCGAGTCCAGATTTGAACTGAGGTCCTCTAGACTCCTGGCGTGGCACTCTGTCTTCGTTGTTACCCTAGCTGCCTCAATCTAGGGGAATTCTCACACTCCATGATTAAATTTCATTAAGCCCAATCTTTTTGTATGGATCATGGAGATGGAAAATGGAGAATAGAAATGAAAAATGGAGATGGAATAAAAGAGATGGCAAGCTCCTTTTGTTACCTTTGCTTAGAAAACCCTAAATGGAGTCATAAAAAGTTGGACATGACTGAAAAAAAGTGAACAACTTATGTCATTGCATCACTTGAGCTGAGGGTAGAGGGGAATCAAATCTCCTTTAAAAATATGTCAAATAGAACCTCAGATCTAGAGGATCTTAGATGAATTTAGACTAAGTCCATTGTCTTACATAGGAGGAAAATGAAATTTCTGGAAAAAAATAGGTGCAGAACTCCCAAACTATATCTTATATTAATAAAATTTAGATTCTGCCCTCATGCCTATAATTCTCTCTCCCTCCTCACCCCCAAAATCCTTCCTTCCTTCCTAATTTCTGTATTACTGTTGGGAGTATCACAATCTTCTCAGTCACCTAGATCTGAAACTTAAATGCCATCCTCAGTTTTTCATTCTTTCTCACTCCCTGTAGCCAATCAGTTGTCAAGTCATGTTGCTTTAACCTTTAAAACACCCTTTTCACATATCCACTTCTCTCCTCTGATAGTATTACAGCAAGCCTGGACTATTGCAACAGTCTCTTGGGAGATATTTTTGCCTAAAGCTTCTTTCCAGTCAAATCCATCCTCCCCTCTCTTTCAAAGTGAGCATCCTAAAGTGAAGTCCTCAACATGTCAACTCTCTACTCCCAATTCATTAAACTCTAGTGGTCTCCATTTGCTTCTAAGATAAATTCCTTTATCTTCTAAAACTATCAATAACCTGTTCCCTTTCTTCCTATCTATTCTAATCTTTTTTTTAATACTTTACTCCTTTCCAAATACTCTATGATCCAGTGACTCTCTTCCTCTTACTATTCTTAACATAAAATATCCTATCTTCTGACTATTTTCATTTTCACTGTCTTCCTCTCATGCCTAGAATTATTTTTTACCTTCCTCCTTATTATTAAATTCCTTCAATTATCAGGTGAAATATTACTTCCAAAAAGAAGTCTTTCCTGTTTTCACTTAGTCTCAGGGCCTTCTCTCATAGACTACCCCTAAATTGCCCCTTTTGTAGTCTTTTTTATACATAATTTGAATATTGTGCCTTCTACTAAATTGTGGGCTCCTTGAGAACAAGTAGTGTCCTTTGCTTTTTTTTAGTATTCCTGCTGTCTAATATAGTGCCTAGTACATAGTGGGCACTTAACAATTGCTTGTTGACTTGATTCGTAATATTTAGAACATATAAAAACACACGTTTTTAATGTAATCATGCATATGTGTATAAAAACTCTTCCAAAGGTTTATTCCATTGTTTGACCATTGTATTGAAGTGACCCTGAAGTTCTAAGGCTTTTATTAGAATAAGGACTGAAAGGGACTTCAATACAAGGCATGACATTAAAAGATGCATTCTTTTGTTCCTGTTACTTATGAAACTTTTGTAGATTTGGTAGTAGTGTAAATTGTACTAGACCAACAAGGAATTTACCTCTTCTGACTTTTAAAGTATCATCTTTAAACCATAACCCATAAGGTGATATAATTCTGGAGAAATTCATCATATTCAGGTTGACAATTGTCTTTATATCTTTTTAATTTTTAAATTAACAATTATTTTCTTTCTTTCCCCTATCCTCACTCATTTAAGAGGAAAACTCTTGTAACAAGTATGCATAATGAATTTCCACATTGTCCGAATAAAAAAAAATGCATGTTTTATTCTAAATCTTGATTTTGTTATTCCCATGTCAAGAGGAGAGTAGCATAGTTCATTAATAATCTTCTGTAAGTGACCATTGGTCATTGCATTGGTTATAATTCTTAGGTCTCTCAAAGCTTTTTTGGTTTTCATAATGGCATTATTGTATAAATTGATCTCTACTTTAAGAAATTAAAGGATAGAGTGCAGTTTTTCATGGAATGTTGAAAAAAGTTCTTCCTATGTCCCAGAGAGATAATAAAGGTCACACAAAAATTACATAAGGACATTTTCCTTCCTTAAAAAACAAAACAAAACAAAACATGCTTTAAGCCACTTTTTTTGTGCATGTCTGGAATGTATGAAATAGAAAGTGACCTAAGTCAGAAAACCGGATCCCTTGTGGAAGCTACTGAGAAGTATTCTGTATTCCTTGTGTATATAAATAATCTATGTAATATATGGATTTTTTGTTCTTGGAAGATTTGAAAGAATTTACTCATAAATCCAGCTGGGATTAGTTTTTTTTATTTTTTTGGCTACTTTTTTGTTTATTTTTTAGAGTTTAATTTAGTCCATCGGTGTCAAATATTTATTTAGAAAGCCACACATTCACATTAGGTTGTTCTGTTGCATTTTTTTTTGTTTTGTTTTGTTAAATGTTTCCCAGTTAAATTTTAGTCTATTTTGGCTGCAATTTTGAGTGTTCTCTGGCTGTATGTTTGACACTTGTGGTGTAATTGATAGAAAGCTGGTCTCAGAGTCAGAAAGAACAAGGTTCAAGTACTACCTTGGCACATACTGGCTGTATAACCCTGGACAAGTTACACAAGCTTGCAATGCCTCAGGCAACCTTTTAAGACTATAAATTGCAAGGTAAGTACTGATTAGTC
Source organism: Gracilinanus agilis (assembly GCF_016433145.1). NCBI lineage: Eukaryota > Metazoa > Chordata > Mammalia > Didelphimorphia > Didelphidae > Gracilinanus > Gracilinanus agilis. The sequence continues at coordinate 452,082,635 of NC_058133.1, forward strand.
TTGGTAGCAGAAGAGTTCCCTATACCAATGCAATTACCATTCCAGTTAAACACAACAACAAAAAAAATTGACTCACTTTTGCCTCCATCAGAGCACATCTGGAACCTGGTGTTCAATTCTGGCAACAACTCATTAATTGGAAATCATTCAGGGGAGATTAACTAGGATAGTGAAAGTCTTTAAATTCTTAACATAGGGAGATAATTTGAAATATGTGGAGATACGGGGATTACACAATATCCGTCTTCATGTATTTTTTAGAACTGTCATGTAAAAGATAAAATACACCTGCTTCACTTTGCTCTGGGGGCAGAAGTAGGAGCCATAAATGAAAAGTTGTTTAAAAAAAAGAGACATATGTAGGCTTGAGGAAAAGAGAAACTCCCTGGCAATTAGAATGGATTGATTCTATAGGTAGTGGGTTCTCCATTACTGCAGGATCTCAGTCCATAACAACATAATTTTTTTCTGAGTTATTTTATAGAGAGATTCTTTTTTTCAGGTACAAGTTTAGTCACTAGATGGTCTCTACAGTTCTCCCCAATTCGAGATTTTATGATTATAAGTAGCAACAAGATCTAAGAAAATGCACAGAAGAGTGACTTGGAGGATGCCCTGCATAGAGTCTAAACTAGAAGGATTTCTTAATACACCCATGTTTTCTAAGTGTTCTTGTTTAGAGATGACTTGGTACTTTGTGCATTTAGTCTTAGCACAACCCTGGGGATGGGGGTGAGGCAACAACATATCATCCAGATTTCAACCTACCTTGGTATGGCAAGCCTGTTGGAATCACAGAACTTCAGCATTTGAGAGCTGGAAGGGACCACAGCAGCTATACTCATTTTTTTATGTGAAAAAATCCTCATGATAATATTGTTCAACATATGGTAATCCAGTCCTGGCTTGAAGACCTTATAGGAAGTGGGACCTCATTACCTCTCTAGACAAGCTATTCCACTTTTGCATGGGCCCAGTTATGAGATAGTTTCCCCCCTGGCATCAAACTTAACGATGACTTTATTTTGAACTCTTTTCATCTACTAAAGTCCAATCTGAGGCCTCTTTACAAAATATACAAGTATACTGGTGAGCTCTAATTTAATTTTATCTGCTGATAGGCAACTGAAACCCAGATTCCTTCACTGTCTCATGCCATTCAGACCCAGAGTAAAGTCAGAGAAAAAGAAAGGTGAGCTAAAGACAAAAAAACTACTGCTACCATGTTGCTTTGTTATTAAAATGTGCCATGAGATGACCCATAAGACCATTATCCTTGGAAAGGCTATGATATTGCTGATGTTTTCATTCTCAGATGATGTTTCGTTCTGTGACGTGGTTTATCCACAAGGTCAAGGAACTGATATTTCTGTGGATTTCATCTACGTTCCCAAGGATATAGAAAAAGATCAATAAATTCTTTTTCTTATGCTATAATCATTCAATACACTGTAAGAGTTAGCAGCTTCACAGCTTCAGACTTCCAAAGCATTGGGCCAATTTCTTTGAATGAAAATCCTTCCATCCTTGAAAAGTTTCAGATGCTGAATGGGAGCACTAGAATAGAGAACTAGAGTTAGAATTTTTTTGAGCCTAGCTTTGTGATATTTTTGTTTGATCTCTCAACAGGAATGGCATAGAAGAGGGTTTTTTTGTTGGTTCCTTCTGAAAACTAAATTCTGCATTCTAATTCTGCATTCTAAATTCTGCATTCAAATTAAATCGAAGGCCAATGTTTACTCCAAATGCTTCATTTGGTGGTAAAAGTACCACCCAGGCTCACTGTTCAGAGGGCATGCATTTTGTAATTTGCCAAAAGTATCCAACCAAAGCCTTTGACTATAAGCTACAAAGGGGCTGTCTGACCTAAAATTATTTCTCAACAATTTCACACTTTCTTTTTCCTTTACTGATTAGGAAGTGACAAAACAAAATTAAAACTGAAAAGAACTCAGAACCCTAGTTATAAATGAGAGTCAGAAACAAAAGCCTTTCCTTCACTTGAATAATAGGGAATGTTCTTTTGCAGTTAACACCTGAGCTTTTTCTATTTATAGAAAGATATCACAAGTTTAAACACAGAGGAAAATGGCTCTCAAATCCAATAAAATTTGGAATGCACAGCTAGCTGCAATACCCAGGGATTTTCACCCAATATATTTGCCAACAAATCAATAACATGAGTAAATCCTCTTGCATCATGTGCAATCAAATGCTCACTAACAGGTACGACTATCTAAATTAATATAATCCCCCAAGTGCTCCGCATGTGTCAAAGTTAATGCCAAGGGAGGCTTGTGATTCACATGTGATAAGCTAGAGGATATTTCTTAATAATGGTTTAAATAAAAGGAAATTATGTGAAGGTTTTGAATTAAATGCTCCCAAACTGAGTTGGTTCAGCTGAAGTCTCTTCTTTCCCTAGATGGTGTGTTTTCTTATCCTTCTGAGATCAGTGGTATGATAAATCCCATACACCATATTTTTATGATTAAGTAACAATGCAACTTAGGTAGGTTGATTGCCTGACCCAAATAATGGGGTTATTTCCACTGCAATAACTTTTTTTTATGAAGAAAAATATTTTGGGGAAATTATGGGAATAAATTTATCCATTTTATTATTTTCTATCAGAGTAGAATACTCTTTCTAATACTGATGAGAAGATATTTGGTTAGTAACTTTCACATAGCCTTCTTGTATTTTATGTGTTGGCCTTTCATTATATTGTCACAGGATCATAAATTTAGATGTGAAAGGGATCTTCGATGTCATCTAAGTTCATTTCCTTCCCTTTTAATGTGAGGATGTTGAGTCCCAAAGAAATTAAAGGTTTGCCCAATGACACAGAGGTCCTAACTGGAAGAGCCAAGAAATGAAATCAAGTCATTGGCTTATAGAATCTTGGATGTAGTGCCAAGGAGATACCAGAGCAATCACTTGGTTTGATCCTTTCATTTAAGAATTTGGAGATCCCTATGATATGCTGGTTTTCAATTCTATTTATATTGATTTTATCAACTAATCAATCAATAAATATTAATGCAACCCTGTTTCCGGCACTATGCTAGGCACTAGGGACATAAAGACCTTGCTCACAGAAGGTGTTTGACAGAATTTGAGTTGTAAGGGGTCCTAAATATTTCCTCTATCTTTGTATCAAGAGCATCAATTTGCACCATCCCCAACAAACAGATTTTTTATTCCCCTCTCATTTTAAGTTGAAGTAACTGAAATGCTCAGAGGGGTTAAATAACTAGCCAATAATCTTTCAGCTAATGATTGCCAGAGGCAGGATTTGAACTGGAGTCTTCTTGTCTTTAAGTTCAACACATTATTCACTACAATATGTTATTATCATTAAAAAATAATATGATATGGAGGAAAGAGAACTAGTTTTGCACTGAAAAATTTAGGTTTAAATCTTGAATCTCAGTTTTTTTTCAACTGTATAATGAGAGGATTGAGGTAGATGACTTTGCATGCCCTTCCACATCTAAGGACTATGATTCTGATGATTCCAAAATATAGGTTCTATAGCTGATTATTCTAATACTGGAAGAAGCAACATTTAGTTTTCTAGTCTTTGTTCCAAACACATTTAAATTCAGTAAAAATAGTTGCGGTCATAAATTATTTTAATTTTTTTCTAAAAATGAGTTTTGGTAGCATCAGTGTAATAATGCATCTGAGAAATACTTTATATTAATGTGACCTACTTTTGAATATATATTCCATAGCATATGGAAAGAAGATTATCCCTATTTGTGTGTCAGAAATGGATGCTTTAGAATGATTCAATGTGACTCATAGATATTTACATAGTATTTATGTATATGTAGGATTGGATATATCAGGTCAAATTTCAAATTAGGCATTCTATATATTTCCTGTGTAGGATTTGGAGTGGTGAAATGTATATTAATGGACTATGAAATAGCAACAATTTGGTCTTTATAGGAATCTACTATTAGGAAAGTACACTCAATAAATAATTATCTCACTAAATGACAAATGGTTATGCAAAGTATTCTTGGGTATGGGGAAAAAATGGATAAGTAGCATCTTAGGATCAAGTTATTAATTTGCACCTTCGAAAGAATGCACAGACTTGCCTTGTACAGCAGTTTATTTTTGTATCAGGAGTCAAGAAACCTGGGTTGTAGTTTCACCAGTTAACCAAAAACATTGCATGAGTCAATCCAACTGACATTCAGTTTCTACTTAGGTTGCAGCTGTGAGTGAGTGAGTAGCCATGGTGATTTGGTAAGTGATGGGATTTTGGGAAAACAACACCATTTTTCCCATTGAATTCTTCTTATGCATGTTCAGTGGATTAAGGACTATTATTTGGAAGTAGGATAGACTCGTGGGGGAGAGTTAATAAGAGAAATATTATTTCTAAGAAAGTCATTTGGAAGGGAGCAGCTGGGTGACTCAGTGGATTGAGAGCCAGGGCTAGAGACGGGGGTCCTGGGTTCAAATCTGGCCTCAGACACTTCCTACTATAAAAAATAAAGTGGATATAAAAGGATAGATTTAAAAATATTATGGTTTTAAATGATTTATTGGTATCCATTAGAAAAATAAACCTACGTCCTGTTAAGAGTCATTTTGAAAGTCATACCCTGTTGCCTCCGCTTCCCATCCTGGCTCCTGCTCCCAAGGCAGAGAAGAGGAAGTACCAAACCAGGCACTCACTCTTTATCCTTCTGCTTACATTATTATGTAACTGTCTTACATCACCATGTAAGACAGGAAACCAACTGGATCATGAGAAATGTAGTTTGAAAGAGTCTTAAATGTCCACAGGAAGTTTAGATCAGGGACCTCAAAATTAGTTCAAGGACTTCCAAATTTCCAATATCACACTACCTATGTGACCCTGGGCAAGTCACTTAACCCCCATTGCCTAGACCTTATCACTCTTCTGCCTTGGAACCAATACACAGTATTGATTCCAAGATGGAAGGGAAGGGTTTAAAAAAAAGTCATTAGGAGAAAGTTCTGTTTAACAAAGGCTGACCACATTTATCTTCCAAAGGTGGGAGTCTTTATGAATATATTTTTCTTTTGTTTTCATTTTCCATCTAAAATGTCGGAAGCCTGACAAATAATGCCACAAACTGGCTACATATACAGAAAATGGTTGCAATATAGGTTTGGCAGACAGCGAATTAGTTACTTATGGGATGATAAATTCTTCATGTAGAAGGTTATGCCAGATTTGAGTCTTGAAGGAAAATAAGTATTCCGAAAGATAGAGATAAGAAAGAAATATATTCTGGAAATGGGGGATAGGCAGTGCAAAGACATCTAGAATGGTGGCTATGTTAGAAGCAAAGTATCTAATGACATCCTTATGGATAAGAGGGAAAACAAAATGGATTAGTGCAATAATTTAGGTTCATAGCTTAATAAACACTCTTGCCCAAAGAATAATGATGAATTGGTCCATATCAAAATGGATGGGTATCTCTAGTGACATGCCATAGGGACCTTTCCTTGCTCTGTCTTGTTGAACATTCTTTATGAGGATTTGGATGAATACTTTAGAGAATTCCTTGACAGACTTTTGGATGATGTACAGCTGACAGATGAGGCTAATAAAAATGTGAGTCCCAAGATCTGACAGGCAACTACGTGGTGAAATGGATAGAGGACTGGACTTATGCTCATGAGTACCTGAGCTAAAATCCAACCTTTGTCCCTTACTAAATGACTGACTCTGAATAAGTAAGGCACTTGAGAGTTCTCTCAGGTCTCAGTTTCCTTCTCTATAAATTCCTCCTCTGAAATCTATCCATAGATCCTAGGTTAAGATAATATAGATAAATATATATTAGATAATTAAATTACAAATACTTAACAAAAAGAAGGTACTATAATTAAGAAGGATTCTAAAAGGCTTTATGAAGAAGATGGGATTTTAATTGGGATTTGAAGGAAATCAGGAAACTAGGAATCAGAGATGAGGGAGAACATTCCATACAAGGTAGAGGAGTAAAGTAAAGTAAAGAACATTCCATATAAGGTAGATGAGTAAAGATACCTTGAGTGGGAAAATGGAAAGTTCTGTTTGAGAAACCAAAAAGAAGCCAGAGTCAATGGATCATAGTGTAGGAAAAGGGTTTAAGAAGATTGGAAAGGTGTGTGTGGAGGGAAGGACAGGCTATGAATGGACTTTAAACAGAAAATAAAGGATTTTATATTTGATTTTAGAGAGAGCCATTGGAGTTTACTGAGTAGGGGATTGTTGTGACATTATCAGCCCTGTGCTGTAGTAAGATCACTTTAACAGCTGGAATACAAAATGGTAG
>NC_058133.1:452436732-452468462 GCF_016433145.1 Gracilinanus agilis
TATATATATATATATATATATATATACACATACATATATTTATATATATATATACACATATGTATATTTTCAATAATTTCAAGATCTTTTTCCTGGCCTCAATGTCTTTAGATTTTAATAACTTCTTGGTTTTCTGAATTATTTTGTCTAAATAAATTTTGGGGTGAAGTTTTTTGTTGTTGTTGAGCCATTATTTTGTTTATGTCTCTATACTGGAGATGCAATTTAATCTTACTACTTGTTCAACTCTAGTGAAATAGTAGAGTCAAGACAAATCAAGAGTAGCCATCTTACTCTGACTCCCATTCATTGTGTGATACTGTAGAAAGAATGGTGGCTTTGAAGTCAGAAGACCTGGGTTCCCATCTTGGCTTTGCTAATTAATGCTATATAACCTTAGGAAAGTCAATTTATCACTCAGAACAAGTTTTCTCATCTGCAAAATTAAAGACTTGGACTACACAAACTTTAGACTTGCTTCTAGCTCCAAACCTAGGATTCTAAGATGTGCTCATCTGTGTAAATATAAAGTAAAAAACATATAGTTCATGTCTAAATTGAGTGTCTTTGACACTTTTTGGTGGCACTCTCACTGCTTACTCCCATCTGGGTCCAGAGAAGCCCAACCTCTTTTTGCTCAAGAGAAATAAGTGAAGAGGATCAATATTTACAAATCATCTACCATGTACTATCCCACCTACATATCTTCTGATATTCATGATGCTGCCAAGACAGACAAGACATACACATATGAAATCCTGGCATATGTAGAAACCCAAAGTGTTTCACTTTTCATTAAATTGCTCTACAATTGTGAATAAAACCTAAATATCAATATTAACCAAATGAAAGAGAAAAAGAGGGTTGTAAAAATTGAGTTACCCAGAGAATTAAACTTTCATTCTCTTTTTTTTAATAGAGCTGTAATAAATAGATGTAACTATTTGTGACTGCCTTTTAACATTTCATATTTGACTATTTTCAATTTTTTTTGGTAATAGAAACCTAGATTTCCAACTGGATTAGTGGCTTTAAAAAGGTCATCTAGACAAATTCACTCATTTCACAGATAAGGAAATAGAGTAACATAGAGATTAAACAACATGCACAAGGTCACATAGGCAGTAAGGCAGGATTCAAATTTAGGTCCTTTGGTTACAAATCTAACCCCTTTTTCACTTCACCATGTTTGGTCTGCTATTTTGCATTTGAAAGAAGGAAGGAAGAAAAGAAGGAAGGAAGGAAGGAGCATTTATTAACTGACAACTATTTTCCCATGTAATTGGTATTAGTGTCAATCCCCAAGTTTCCTAGAGATAACATTCCTAGAAAATGGCGTGAAAATAAAAATAAACACCAATGTGGCTACATTGTTGTTTTTCAATACTTTCAGTCATTTCTGTGTCCATGATCCCATTTGGTGTTTTCTTAGCAAAGATGCTCCAATGATTTTCCATTTCCTTCTTCATTTTAAGGATTTGAATTCAGGACTCCAGATCAGGTGCTCTATCCACTATATCCCATGTAGGTGCCCCTATTGATAAATAGAACCTATTAGAAATAGAGTGCTATTATGTTCCTGCAACCACAGAAAAACTAATATTTTATTAGTGATTACCCAAAATACACTTTTCTGCATATAATTCCATATAGCGAAATATTAGTTTATATGCACTTTTCCTAACAAAGAAACCATGAAATAACCCATAAATTTCAGGGAATAAGAGAGGAAATTCCAGATAGGATAGGGAAGTACAAGGATGCAATGTCAGAAGAACCCTGAGGTAAAAAAGGGAAAGAGGGAATCTGCCATCTCTAATCTTCTTTTATGCTCTGTGATTGAATTGATTGAATTGTTTGCCTCTGATAAAAGTATGTGCCTCTAAGAGAGTGCTGTGCCTAGTCAGAACTCAGAACTCTGGGTCTGAGGAGGTTGTGGAGGGAGAATAAGCAGAAGATGGCAGGATCTGGCTATGCTGCTCCAGGGACTTTGCCAATGCACAAGTGAAAATGAGGTTATGAATAAAATCACAGGAATGTTTGAAGTCATGAAAGTTAGATGCATGAATGTTGATGATTAACTGATTATCATTGGATTCTCATAATAGCCCTGTGAGATAACAGTTGCTATCCAAATCCCTATTTTACAGTTGAGGAAACTGAGGCAAATAGAAGTCACATATCTTGCCCAGGGTCACACAGCTAGTAAATGTCTGAGACTAGATTTCAACTGCAGTTCAGTGCTCTATCCACTCCATCACCTAGATGGCTGTGTTGTCATTTGATTTTAAAAATAACATATTTTTATTTTTTTCCAAGAGTGCAGTCAATATAATTTTTCAATATTTGTTTTCTCATATTTTGCAATCCATATTCTCTCCCTCTCTCCTTTAATCCTCTACACTCCCAAAGAAGACAGGTAATATAATATAGCTTGTACATATATTATCATATAATACATATTTCCATGTTTGTCATACTGTGAAAGAAGACATATTGCTTTTACTAGAAAAAAATTCATGGAGGAAATAAAGTGTGTTCTTTCTAAGGTGGTGGTGTCATTTAATTTTTGTTACTTGGATAATCTTACCTTTTGATTATTTTGGAACATGAAATAAATTCTATTATAATTGCTCTAGACTAGTTTTATATGTTAATGTAAAATTGTCTTTTGTCAAATTTCATACTAAAAAAACATTTTACAATATCAGAAATTTCATTTGAGGCCTGATTTTTCCTCATGCATTTAAAAAAGTAAATGTAGCATATCTTTAGTATGCAGAACTGACAAACATCTCAGCATTTTTTATGAAATACTTGATTTTGCAGGTTACAAAAATCTTTCACAATTTTCTAGGCATAATAATACCTATTCCTGTAAGTTCTGAAATATATGCTATCTATATTAAAGCAAAAGCCGAAGTATCAGTGTATATTGTCAGAAACCAACCCAGGCTGTCAGCCTTTCTATAATTAGCTATGCATTCCTTTTCTGACTTTTATTTCTCAGAGAACCTTGTTGTCCTCTCTGCAGGGTTTTTATAAAGCAATTTCTAGCAAGCAACGGAGAGGAAAAAAATTATCTTTCTAACACACCTATTTTAATCTCTTTGATGAGCAATAACCTAATGTGCATGTAACCTGGAGCTACTTTCCTAAAGGATCTGCAAATGATAAGAAGATTATAATTCAAGGCAGCAGAATTTTTTTAAGCCTGTTAAGAAAACTTGTTAGCAGGATGATGTGCGCCTCATATTTTACTGATACAATGTATTTGGCAAGGTAGACATATGTTGCATAATTCTATAACATTAACAGAATTGACAGTGCTTTGTGGATTGTGGACTGTCAATAAATGTTGCTTGATGGTCTTTGGCAATGATGGACAGGCTGATTGAATAGTGTAGTGATAAGCAGCACTCGACTTATTCAGGGGGCTCTGGTTGAAGCCCTCAGCCTGTCTCTACCTAGAGCTGTCACCTTAGCCAACACAAACTCCCTGAAGTTTAAATTGCCTATTTTTCAGAGTAGGGATAATATTTACATTCTCTATTTTACGTGATTGTTATTAAGGAAGCTCCTTGTAAACTGTATAGCTCTCTAACAATATTTACAGAATTATGTAGAATTCTGAAATCATACATTATCTGATTTTGTGTGCCATGAGAAAATTTCAGAGTGGGTGATAATTACCTCTCCATTTTAGGAAGCTCTGATGCATAAAAAGAGAACTAGAGAAAGGAAGCCCATTGGCAATGTAAGGCGATGTTGATGTCCCATGGAGCATTGCAGACATGGTCAAGAGTCGCGAAGGATGTGGATGAACAAGTATTGAAAGGTGGTGGTCAACACGAGAGAGGTCAAATCTCCAACCTGTGGGCAGCATGAGTGTCATAACACCCCCAACAGATTAAAGTCAAATTAAGAAATTATTATTTAAATTAATTTAATTTAGTTTAATTAATTTTTAAATTTAATTAATTTAATTTAATTTTTATATAATAAAATACAATAAAACATAGATAATATTACATTCATAAAATAAGTTAACATGTAGTCCTGAGGGATTTTTATGTATACATTAGTTCCCCCCACCCCTTTCTATATCATTTAGAAAACATTGTTCTTCATGATGGAGTGAGTTTCCTCATTGATAAACTCAGAGATACGAAAGTGCTGTAGGAAATACATGTAACAATCTTTCAAAATAAATATATCAATTCTCTGCTGAATATGCAATCTCATTCTACCAACTGTCTAGGCTTGCTGCCCATTTTGAGGTCTTGTTTTCCCATCACTGTTGCTCAGGAGTTCTCTTCCATGCCCTTCACTTTCCATTGAGTAGTCATGATAACATGTGGATACTAATGGACTGTCAGTCAGTCAAAAAGCATCATTAAATACTAGGCATGGGATAAGCACTGAGGTACAAAGAAAGAGAAAGTCACAGCTCCTGCTTTCAAGGATTTCACATTCCAATAGGAGAGGAAATATGGGAACAAAAATCTATATTCAGAGTAAATGAGAGATAATTCTAGAGAAAGGGAAGGCTTAGGAAGAAAGATGAGTCCTCTTTTGGACATTGAATCTGAGGTGTGTACAAGACATCCAGTTTGAGATGTTTGATAGGAAGTCATTGATCTGAGAATGGAGGTCAGGAAAAGAGGATAGGCCTAGATAGATCAGAAAATTATTTGCATTATCTAATGATATATTTCTTCAATGGATTTCTTTATGTCTTCTGATTTAAAAACAATGTTATTTTTGTTGTAGCCTTCTCACATATTGTGAGTAATCTTTCCAGATTTTCTTTTGGGTGGTCTTCAATTTTAATTTTGTAGTCTCGATTTAGAGCCATACAATACCTCCAGAAATGTTTTAGTGTTAAAAAGCTGGTATTTTGTTTCAGTGTAAGAATAAGTGAAATGTTTAATATTTTCTTCTGTTCTGTCCCTTTAATTTCTCTCTCTCTCTCTCTCTCTCTCTCTCTCTCTCTTTCTCTCTCTCTCTCTCTCTGCCCTCCCCACTCTCCTCAACTTAACATTTTTAATATCCTTCTGCCTCTGGACTGGCATTTCTCAGTTCTTTCAATATATTCAAAGCTATAAGGTGTACTATAACAAAATTAGTTTTGGAAATACCATACTATACAAATATAATCTATATGAGCATTTGTATATACTTTTATATATTTATGACAGATAAATTATATCTAAAGGAAATGACATGAAGGCATCTAGTTTATTGACCAGTTGTGATAATATGCACAGTTATTCTTCAAAGAAAAGGATAAACTCATTCTTTTTTCCCCACATCATACTATATTTACTGCTATGGTACTTCTCAGTATCAATCTTTAGGCATTTATTAAGCACCTATTCTCAGTCAGCCACTGGAGATACAAGGACAATAAATTAAAAATGTCTATTTGCATGGAGCTTATATTCTAATAACAAGAAGATATGTAAATACAAATAGAATGAGTACAATACATATTCAATATTTAAATAGAAGGCAGATTGGGAGAGGAGGCCCCAGCAGTTTAGAGGAATCTGTCATATGTAATATATTATATCCTATTCTTCTCTAGGTACCTAGGGAGTATATGCTAACCTATCTGTGAGTCTTTTATGTGTCAAATGATCAGAATTATTTCAAAAAAAGAAAAGAAGTAGAAAACATATCTATTAATCATGACATATTACTGAAATCCACACTTTAGATATAGTCAGACAGTTTTGTCTCTTTCTACACATCTCCTTTTTTCTTATGCCTTCCACATTTTTTTTTTGCATGCACTCCTTTGCAATCTCTGTCTCCAGAATTAGTCACAGAGTTTCAGAGCTGGAAGGGACATTGGTGGCTTTTTTATCCCAATCTGTATTGGGAAAATAGTCCCTTCAACAATATATATGAGAAATCATCAATTTATGGATAGCAAGTGGTGTAGTTTTTAGAATTCAGAGCCTGGAGTCAGCAGATTTATCTTCATGAGTTCAAATTTGGCCTCATGCATTTAGCAGTTTTGTGACCCTGGACAAGGCAAAAATCCATTTTTCTCAGCTCCTCTTCTGTATAAAATGAGCAGGAGAAGGAAATGACAAACCACTTCAATATTTTTGCCAACCCCCCCAAAACAAAAACAAAAAAATGAGGTTATGGAGAGTCAAACATGATTTAAGAATAACAACAAAAAATTGGGGGAATCATCTAGAAATCAAGGCAACCCATTCCACATTTAAATAATGAGAGTTATTGGAAGTTTAATTCCTTTCCCTCTCTTAAATTAAGTCCAAATTTGCTTCTTTGTAAATTTTCATCATTGTTACTAGTTTGGAGCCATATTTCTAATTCTTTTTTTATGTGGTAGACTTTCAAATTAAGAAATCATACCCTCTGACCCTTTGAATCTAATTTCTTCTCCTTCCTTTTGGCTAAAAGAAAAAAACTCCTGTATCCATTAATCCTTTCATGGAATGATTTCATCATTCTAGTAGCTCTGCTGTGGAATAGTCTCTAATTCATTCTTAAAGTAAACACAATATTCTACATGTGATTTAACCAAGTAGAGTACAGGGAAAGCAGAAATCTTGCTATTTGTGAAAGCTGTGCCTCTCTTAATGAAGCCAAAGAGCACATTAATTTTCTTTTCTTACTTGTACCATTGAGATTGCTGTCTACTAAACCTCCATATCTTTTATAAACTGCTGTCTAGTCAAGCCTCCCTTGTCTCATTTTAAAGATATTGATGCTTTTCATCTCAAATGTGACTTTATATTAATTCCTATTAAATATTATCTTTGAAAAATAATCTAATGTTCTCACCTATCCAGATCTTTTAAAATCCTGACTTTATTATCCAGTATTTTTATTATCAATAACTACCAGCTTTATGTCATATGATAATTTGATAATATGTAACCTTTCCTTTCATTCAATTCATTTTCAAAAATGTAAAATAGAGTAAAGCTAGGTATCTGGCCCTTCAAATTGTTCCAAATCCATCTAATTGTACTGATATGTGGTTGACATTTCTCTATTTTTCCCATAAGAATAATATGAAAGGTTATTTTAAATGCTTTGTTAATATCTAGATAAATTATGCATAATATCCTCATGGCCTTCTAAGTTAGTAACCAGTTCAGAAAGGGAAGTGATTCATAGTCTCTACATATGGTGTCACTTTTCTGCTGGGTTCCCTGCAGTGTCTCTAGTGTGCCTCATTTGTCCTCAGGTATCACTGCCCACTATAACCCAAATCAAAATGTCCCAGGGACATTACTAGGACAATATGAAAAATCCAAATCCTCCTACCCTCCAAAGTTCACAAGTTTTGCTACTGTTATGAGAAGTAGGGCAGGGATTTGGGAAGATGTATGAGCAAGAAAAAAGATTAAGGTTTTCTACTTCTTCCAAGCAATTTCCTTTGAGGGACTTGGCAGGAACTGCTTTTTTTAAAATTTAAACATTTATTAATATTCATTTTTTACATGGTTACATGATTCATGCTCCTACTTTCCCCTTCACCCCCCGCACTCCCCCCACCCATGGCCAACTGGTTTTATCATGTGTCACTGATCAAGACCTATTTCCAAATTGTTGGTAGTTGCATTAGTGTGGTAGTTTCGAGTCTACATCCCCAATCATGTCCACCCCTACCCATGCGTTCAAGCAGTTGTTTCTCTTATATGTTTCCTCTCCTGCAGTCCTTCCTCTGAATGTGGGTAGCATTCTTTACCATAAATCCCTCTGAATTGTCCTGGGTCATTGCATTGCTGCTGGTACATAAGTCCGTTGCATTCGATTTTACCACAGTATATCAGTCTCTGTGTACAGTGTTCTTCTGGCTCTGCTCCTTTCACTCTGCATCAGTTCCTGGAGGTCTTTCCAGTTCACCTGGAACTCCTCCAGTTTATTATTCCTTTTAGCACAATAGTGTTCCATCACCAGCATATACCACAATTTGTTCAGCCATTCCCCAATTGAAGGACATACCCTCCTTTTCCAGTTTTTTGCCACCACAAAAAGCGCAGCTATGAATATTTTCGTACAAGTCTGTTTATCTATGATTTCTTTGGGGGTGCAAATGGTATGGCTGGATCAAAGGGCAGGCATTTTTTTATAGCCCTTTGAGCATGATTCCAAATTGCCATCCAGAATGGTTGGATCAGTTCACAGCTCCACCAGCAATGCATTAATGTCCCAATTTTGCCACATCCCCTCCAGCATTCATTACTCTCCCCTTCTTTCATTTTAGCCAATCTGCTAGGTGTGAGGTGTTACCTCAGAGTTGTTTTGATTTGCATTTCTCTAATTATTAGAGATTTAGAACACTTTCTCATGTGCTTATTGATACTTTTGATTTCTTTACCTGAAAATTGCCTATTCATGTCTCTTGCCCATTTATCAATTGGGGAATGGCTTAATTTTTTTATACAATTGATTTAACTCCTTGTATATTTGAGTAATTAGCCCCCTGTCAGAGTTTTTCGTTATAAAGATTTTTTCCCAATTTGTTGTTTCCCTTCTGATTTTGACTACATTGTTTTTGTTTGTACAAAAGCTTTTTAGTTTAATATAATCAAAACCATTTAATTTACATTTTGTAATTTTCTCTAACTCTTGCTTGGTTTTAAATTCTTTCCTTTCCCAGAGATCTGATAAGTATACTATTCTGTGTTCACTTAACTTATTTATAGTTTCCCAATTTATATTCAAGTCATTCACCCATTCTGAATTTATCTTGGTGTAGGGTGTGAGATGTTGAAAATTTTTACTTATTTTGTTTTGCTTGCCCCGCAAATCTTTTAATTCCAAATTGGTTTGCTATTTTCTAGAAGGCCCAAAGAAGATAACCAAATAGATCCAGCCAATACTGATATACCTCCTGTCCATTGCATTAGATGACTTTCAAGAGCTTTTCACATTTAGTCTAATGCATTTGAATGGTTGAGTCAATAGAGGAGTTCTTACCTAAGTAATGAACTTACCTTAAATGGGATGGAAAAGTGATTAATTCAATAGAAGAATAGGAAATACAAAGTTTCACCTGGCTTCCTTCAAGTCCCATCTAAATCCTACCTTATCTTTGAAGTCTTTCTGTGCCCCCCTTACCCCGCCTTGGTTCTATTCCCTTTTTCATGTATTTGTTTCTTTTGTATATGGATTATCGTTTACATGCTGTCTTCCCTATTAGACTCTGAGGTCTTTAAGGGGAAGGACCATCTTCACATAGTAACAAATATTTAGTAACTTACATTGATTAAAGGTATCAGGACAAGAATATTTTCCTAGCTGCTTTAAGTGAGGAAGGGTTATACACTGATGGACTCAATCAAGATATTCAAATGACTTTTCTCTGTTGGTCCTTCTGACATTACCATTGTTTTTTTTTTTAACATTTTTCAGTTGTGAATGATGCCCCATTTGAGATTTTCTTAGCAAAGATCCTAGAATGGTTTGCCATTTCCTTCTCCTGCTCATTTTACAGAGACGGAAATTGAAGCAAACAAGGTTAAGTGAGTTGCCCAGAGTCACATAGCTATTACATTTTTTTTTAATCTAAATTTGTAGTCAGTAAGATGAGTATTCCTAACTTCAGGTCTGGAACTCTACCAGCTCAATGACTGCACCACCTCAATGACCCTATAGGCTTTTTTTTTTTAAAGCTCCTGGCATTTTCTTCTTCCTTTCTGGAAATTATGTGGAAACTTGTGTTTCCTTTTATCACCTCTAGTTCTGTGAACCCTAGCAAATATTTAATTAATTTTTGCTATGATTAAATGAAATAGGCCACTTGAAAAATCTCTCCTACTTTTTGCTCTGTTCTTCTCTTTCCATACTATTTTTTCCATCACTTGTTCTCTTGCCCCCTCCAGTCTTGTTTGCTTCCTGCCTTCTCAAATTTTATCTCCCATTGTATTTGTTTTTTTCTCCTTTCATTTCTTATAATCTGAATCTTTTCTGTATGCATTATTTAAACATTGTTCCTGACCCTATAGAACTTAACTTGGTAGTATTTAGTTCTGTGCCATGTTTGACTTGCTATACCAAAGACATACATAGTCTTTCAGTCTGCCAATACGTATCTGATCTCATCCTTCCAAAGACTCCCTTCAAGACGCAGATTACAACACATTCATGCCCTCTTAGAATTTGTGAGTGTTTGATCAAGTAATCAGGCTGACTCTTCATGACCCCATTTGAGGTTTTGTTGGCCAAGATACTAGAGTGGGCTACCATTTCCTTCTCCAGCTCATTTTGCAAATGAGGGAACAGAGACCAACAGGGTTAAGTGACTTGCTCAGGGACACACAGCTAGTAAGGCTCTGAATCCAGATTTGAACTCAAGTCCTACTGGATCCAGACTCAACCTGATATCTACTGTGCCACCTTGCTGCACTATAGTTCTAATAAACATAAATACATGCCCATTCCTTTAAAATTATCAGCTGAAATTATAAAAAAAAAATTTCTGAAAAAAAAAAGAAAAACAACATTATTGTTTAAAAAGATGTAAGTTTCTGCATGAGGGCTGGTCACTCATCTGTGTCTCCTTGACATAAGGACTGCCCTCCTCAACCACAAGTGAGCTTTGTTCCTTTCTCTAACTATAGAGATCACACTTCAGGGAGGAAATATGAATCATTCCATCAACTCTAGTAAAGTGTGTCCCTCAAACTGTGAATCTATCTGATTTGTTCTATCACACATGTGAGAATAATATGTTATTCTTACTGGTATCACTAGCAATAACCTTAAATAATAGGTGTATCAGAAGGGGGTCGTAGCCAGCACATTGAATGAGCTGCAAAAGGTCTGTGGAGTGGTAAAGTATGCATAAAATACACCATGGGAAAAATATAACAATCACAGATAGAGGTGTTCCTTGTAAGGCAGTAAAAGAAAGCCCTTTGTGAACACTTTTTGCTTTATGCTCTAACCTGAATTCTTTGAAAGGAATTGACTTCCAGTCGAGATAATTTCCCATCTGGTGGCTTGCTATGCTGTCTGTTCCTTCTGTGGCGCACATGGCTGATACCTCTATTGAGACCACAATGGCTCATGAGCAGCCGTTTTTCCAGATGGGCCAGAAGGGAGTTTCCCTTGACCAAGGCTGCCATTGTGTGCAACCCCTGTCAGCTGGAAATCATTGTTATTGAAACTCAGAACCACAAATTTTTAAAAACAAGAAATCTTGAGGTTACCTTGACTATTGTACTCCACCAGAATTATACTGGCCGTCATGAACCTTGGGTAGTATTACAAAAAAGACTATGCCTTGTCCTTTCTTTCTCTGCAGTCCAGTGTCAGCATGTTCACACACAATAATACACAGCAACTCACGCAGAAATTAGCATGTAAGTGGGAGTACTTCAATGTTTTGATTACCTCTTTAGGAATATACAAAAATGGTATAAGGTAAGTATTTCATTTTGTTTTCTTTCTGCTCCAGTCTGGCAGTAGAAATTGAATTGGATCAAAAATCAGATATATTTTTCCCAAATGAAGACATTAGCATTTCACTTTTTTTTTGCCTTTTATGGGGATAGCACACACAACTTATTTCAAAATAAATGAAATACAATTTTAATTTCTTTAGAAAATTAAGATTAAAAAAGGCTAAAACTCTTATCTAGCTCAAGATTTATCCATTAATTATGTCATTCAAAAGGTAGAATATCATTATTCTTTTCTTACTAAAGTCTAATATCTAAAGTTGCTAAAATTAGAGGCAGCTAGGTAGTACAGTGAATAGAGAGCACAGTTAAATTTTAACATCCATTATTTGCTGTTTTCCTGGGCAAGTCACTTCACTTCTGTTTACCACATTTGCATCAATTGAAAAATGAGGACAATCATATACTGTTTCATAGGGTTATTGTAAATATCAATTGAGATAAGACTTGCAAAGCAATTATAATGCCTAGCATATATTAGATGTTTAATAATTTTTCCCTTCTTACTAAATAAAGTCCTTTTTAAGAAGTCAAAACACAATACACAGAATTAGAACTTGAATTCTTTTTACCTCTCAATAAATTATGTGACTATAAGAATATGATCTGATATAGACAATTTTTTAAATTTTTTTTATTTTTTTATTTTTTAAACCCTTGTACTTCGGTGTATTGTCTCATAGGTGGAAGATTGGTAAGGGTGGGCAATGGGGGTCAAGTGACTTGCCCAGGGTCACACAGCTGGGAAGTGGCTGAGGCCGAGTTTGAACCTAGGACCTCCTGTCTTTAGGCCTGATATAGACATTTTTAGGAAAATCTGCCTGCTATATCTTTTCAATGCCTTTTAATCATTCTAATAAAAACTTTTATAGTTCCAGGAAAACAGGCATATGAGTTTGTGGCTATAACTATCCTCTTAATTTTTTTCTTCAGTAATAATACTATAACTATCCTCTTAATTTTTTTCTTCAGTAATAATAATGTCAGTATGTTTGCCTTTACATTCAATAGCAACAATGATAATCAGTCAATCAACCAAAATAAGCATTTCTTATGCATCTGCTATGTTAGACATAAACTAGGTTGCACAGTGGATAAGAGTACTGGGCTTGGAGTCAGGAAGACTCATCTTCCTCAATTCAAATCTGTCCTCAGACACATAATTAGCTGTATGTCCCTGGGCAAGTCACTTAACCCTCTTTGTCTCCATTCC
Organism: Gracilinanus agilis; assembly: GCF_016433145.1. Taxonomy (NCBI): domain Eukaryota; kingdom Metazoa; phylum Chordata; class Mammalia; order Didelphimorphia; family Didelphidae; genus Gracilinanus; species Gracilinanus agilis. The sequence goes on from NC_058133.1 coordinate 452,449,405, forward strand.
CTCATCTGTAAAATGACCTGGAGAAGAAAATGGCAAAAATTACTCCAATATATTTGCCAAGAAATCTCCAAATAAATCATGAAGATTTAGATGTGACTGTAAAATAATTCAATTACAATAGTATGTGTTGGACATTTTGCTGAATGCTGAAAATACAGATACAAAGTTTCCCTTATGCTTACATTCTAGCATAGGAGAAAACATGTGCATATATAATATCTCAGACTATAAAGAGGCAGTATTGCTTGCACAGTAGACAAGAGTTACACTTAATATTAGGAATACCTGGCACTAAATGTCATCAGTGATTTCTTGGTAGTCCCTTCTCTAAACAAGTCTTCTCAAGTTGAACTATCTCCTGTTAAAGAGATGATAAGTTAGGTGGGAATATAATTTTAAAAAATCATCTTCCTTTTAAAGAGCCATCAAGCCATTAAGGTCATCTTGACTTCATGTTCAGCTCTATCCACTGTGAAACCTCTCTATCCCGCTATTTTTTCTTGGAGATTTTTTTAAAGCCAGGTTGTCATCAATAAAGATGTTAAAATCATATAAAAGTTTTTGAAAGATGCAATGACAAAATTGACTTCATTCAGTGATATTCTGATCATTAATGTATTAAAAACATAATCAGGAAGAAACAGATTCTCTTTAGGAGCTTCCATCACAGAATACATTCAAGGCACAGTCCAAATCTAAGGAAGATACTCTATGGATTAAGGTATTATCTAAGTGTTTTGTTTGTCGGCGAAGTGGTACTCATAACATCAAGCCTTGGGTATTGTAAAGTCTCATATAGGAGATAAAGATTTCTCCATTATTCAAGCTTATATCTTCTTAATACCAATATTTTTCTATTGATGATGCATGACTATTAGTTATAGAATACTGAAATCTGAAAAGTTTACAAATGGTAAAAAAGGCAATGAAGGAGAGCATGATGCGAATGAATGGTAAAAACATATTATTAATAAAGAATTTTGCATAAGAACAGAAAACAACAGATGTCATCAGAATGAAGCAAAAATCGAAAAGAAAGCCTGCCCATTGTACAGTAAAAAGGAGGAATAAACAATAGTCAATGCATTCATTACACTCTTTTTCATGCAATGTTAAGAGCTTCTAAAAGAAGACCCACTGCACACTTCATCATAGTAGATTTATTTAAAAAAATGAAAATAACTAAATAAGTATGAATTTTCACAGGATAGGAAGTCATTGATGGTTAGTTTCATTGTTTTCAACCAATGCAAACAAATAACTCTCTACTTTCAGTTCCAAGTTTTAGTCAAAATGTAATGCCAGTGGCTACTGTGAGAGAAAAGTTCATGTTGGGTTCCAGTGTCAAAGAAATTGTGTATTTATATATGACTGAATATATATGATAGAAAGAATAGTCCTGGAAACAAGAAAAAATCCACCAAGTGCTTGCTATTCCATGGGAAATATTAACTTGGAATTGAATGACTTATAAGCTACCTCACATAAATTGTCACAACCAGGGAATTTGATAGATCATTTTAAGTCTATATATTTCCTTTATTCCTTAAAGCATTCCCTACCTTCACATTATTGCCTTCGTTCTTTCTTTCTTCCTTTTTTTTAAACTTTAGTAGCTACTGGGAGCCCTTTGTCCAGATGATCTATAAATGTGTTATATAGCCCAAGAGTTGGAACACTGGGCCAATAGCAGTTAATGACTTTTTTTTCAGTGGCTCATGGGTCACAGGTTTTACTTTTGACCTTGTATAATGCTTCATGTGATGCCAAATCAGCCACATGGGGTTGAGATTTTTGTGACCTGGATGAGAATTTGAAATGTTCACACCATGATCTCCCAACCTCTAACAACTAAGATAAAAAGAGGGCAGAGGTAAAAATGTAGAGTAATAGAACAGTAAGATATTTGTTATAAAGAAAGAAGAAGGGAATAAAACAGAAATATGTTGGAACAACATGGTTATTTTTATTTTAGATCAAATGTTTAGGCAGTTTATCCTTACACTAGCAACAAATGTAGAGACTGATTTTAGACACTGTGTGAAGGGAATAAAAGACAATAACTACAGAGTATTGAATAATTAGTATAGAATTTTATAATGTTTTAAGACTAGCAAAGTGATTTATAAACATCACCTCTTTTTATCATCAAAAAAATCCCCTGAGAATAGGTATTATTATTATCCCTGCTTTTCAGATGAGAAAATTAACAAAAGCTAAATAACTTGCTGAATAGTCACAGAGCTAAGTGTTAAGAGTTGAATTTTAACTTATCTTCCTGACTCCATGTCCACCTGCAGCTAATTGGTGCAGTGGATAGAATACTGCATTTGGAGTCAGGCAGATCTGTGTTCAAATAGTTAAGAGAAAATTACTTCATCTCTCTGACATTTAGTATCTAAATCCTGGTGATACAGGAAGGATGATGATGATGATGATATCTTTAAAGTGTAGTTTCAAGGTTCAAATGAAACAAATTATAAAAAGGGCTTTTCAAACTTAAAAAGCATTATAAAAATGCCCATTTTAGTATTTTCTTGCTAATATCCACAGGCTAGTTAGTTATACTTCCTAATACCTCTCTTTCAAAATCAACATCCTGATAATCACTTACAAATAGGCTAGTCTCTTCAGACCTAACCATTATATCATATTATGTATTTAGTTGTTTAGATACAAGTCTGTAACTCTTATTTTCTTTGATAAACAATTGCAACAAAACATTGAAGCATCACCACAATCCAAAGAGTTGCAGCAAATGAAAGATAATAATAATTTATATTATTTTAAAATTTTACTAAAATGTTTTAAGAAGTGATTGTCACAGGAGAGAGAAAATCAAATGAAGGGGAACATAAAGAATGTCTGACAATCTGTATGATTACAAGGAGTCCAATGCATTGGAAATGTGATTTGGATCAAATGCCAATGCATGAGTACCATTAATATAGTGAATGACTATATGCCTATGCTAAAGGAGGTTATAGTGGGGAGAGGAGATGGTGTATTAAATGCAACCCATCCTAACTTTTCCAACATTCCCCTCCACACAACTTTAAAATTACACCTCAAATAAATTTTCTAGTAGCAGAGCAAACAAAAGGATCAGTGTGATATATTTTTCTAACCTAATACCAATTAGGAGATCAGCAGGAAAAGTCTATGCCACTGATGTGGGAGCCTCATATGGTAGCAAAATCAGAGAAGGGCCTTAGGGTTCATTGCAACAGTGTTGGTAGCAGCAGCAGCAGCAGCAACAGCTTTGAGAATTCCCAGTCCATTGATGGTGAGGGGGTGAGACAATTAGTCAGAAATATATAATAGGGTACCCTTTGCTGGGACTGAGTGTAGCTCATGCTGATTGGCAGCCCTATTGCCTTTACAAAGTTTTAGGTCACAATTTCAGGTCAGAGAGAAAGAAGCAAGTATGTTTTTTTTTTCAGAAGAACACAGCAGCCCTAGTTGCAGTTCCAAGGCATAGAGGAACACTGATATTTGATGCTGAATGGGATCTGGGGACTAGGTTACAAGAGTAGTGCTAGTGCTTGTGGTGGTAGGAGAACATGGGCCATTCCTGCCTAAAGACAAAAAAATAGACAAGGAGAGCAGTGAACATACCTCTCTTTGTATCATACCACTTTGGAAGCAGCAAAAATTTTAGATCCCCAAAACTTGTTCTGAAAAAAAAGCAGCATTATAAAGCCCAAAAGCTTGAGACTTCTTCTTTAGCCCCAGGTAAGCAGATTCTAACTTTAACCTAAATTTCAAAGCCAAGAAATTGGCTTGAAAAATTAGCAAACAGCAACAAAAAAGAACTTGATTATAAAAATCTACTAAAGCATCAAGAATGACCAAGATACAAACAGAAAAAGATAACAATGTGAAAATAGCTACAGCCAAACCTCAAAATAAAAACAATGCTAATTGGATCCAAACCAAAGGAGAATTTCTGAAAAATTTTAAAAAGAGCTAAAATAGTAGAAGAAAAATTGGGGAAAAATGAGTGATGTAATAAAATTATGAAAGGGAAATTAACAGCTTGGTTAAAAGAGGCACATAAAAATATTGAAGAAAATAACATCTTTAAAAGACAATTTGATTAATGGTAAAAGAGAAGGAAAGATTCAGTGATGAAAAGAACTTCTTAAAAAGCAGAAATGGCCAAATGGGAAAGGAGGCACCAAAATTCACTAAGGAAAATATTTTTTAAAAAATGAAAATTGGGCAACTGGAAGCTAACAAAGCCATGAAATATCTAGGAACCAAAAAAAAAGTCAAAAGAATGAAAAAAAATAGAAGAAAATGTGAACTACCTCATTAAAAATCTGATCTGGAAAACAGATCAAGGAGAAATAATTTAAGAATTATTGGACTACCTTAAAGGAAGTTAAAAAATATAAAAAGAGTCTAGAACTCATCTTTCTAGAAATTATTTTAAAAAACTGCCCTAATATCTTAGATATGGAGGGTAAAATAGAAATTGAAATATATTAGAGATTCAAATGAAGTCTTCCAGGAACATTATAGTCAAATTCCAGAGCTTTCAGGCCAAAGAAGAAATATTAAAAGAAGCCAGAAAGAAAAAACAAACATCAACTATCTACATGAACATGTGTACACATACACATATACATATAGCTGTGTATAGACACCTATATTACCCATCAGTGAAATAGAAGGGGAAGAGAATAAGAAAAAGGTAGGGGAAGTGATAAAAAGAAGTGTAAATTAAGAAAGACAATGGTCAGAAGCAAAACAGAATTTTGATGAGGGACAAGATAAAATAAAAAAGATAGAAGGATATACAGAAGAAAATAGGATAGAGGGAAATAAACAGTAATTGTAACTGTGAATATGGATAAGATGAGTTCACTTATAAATTGGAAGTAAATAGGATGGATTAGATATTAGTATCCAACAATATGTTGTTTATAAGACATACACTGGAAACAAAAAGACACACACAGTTAAAAATAGCAGCTTTTAATGATAATTTTATATTTTTATTATTGTTATTTGTTTATTTTTCCAGCCTACTTATTACTTTGAACATTAGCTTAAGGTTGGGGTCTGCTCACCTAGGGATGGGGAAGCACAATTCCAAGCTTCAATCTTTATTTTGGGCTGATGTTTTCAGAACTATTTCTGATTGTCTGAAAAGTTTTGATGTTTCTAAAGTGGTATGATGCTAGAAGAGAGGTAGTCAATGTGCTTCTGGTCTGTGCTTTGGTCTTTAACTAGGAGTCACTCCTGCTTCTCTACAGCTGAAAGTACCAGCACTGCTATGGCTCTGGAACTATGAGCAAATATCCTGCTCCTCTGCAACCACAAGAATCAGAGCTCCTCTGCCCTGGAATTTTCACCCAGAACTACATATGATTAAGGGTTGCCCTTTTGCACTAGTTGTACCTAGATCCAGCCAAGAGTCACCTGTCATCTCTTTCTGAACAGTTAACTGACCTCCTAACCATCTCTGGGTTAAGAATTCCTGAAATTACTGATGTTTCCAGCCTTCATTTGACTCCCCTGTAATCTTTTCATTGGTTTCCTTTTCATGAAGGCAGGAACTATCTTCACTTCTCAATTTGAATCACCAGAGCTTGGAACATAACAAGCACTTAATTTATTCATTCATTCATGTGTGTATGTATGAATACATGAGTTAATGAAAGTAGTAGAAAAATTATAGAATTTGATTTGATTGAACCTGGGTTTGATTCTTGTCATTGCTAATTGAGAATCGGGCATCTTCCTTAGTTCTTAATGTAAAAAAGGAGGACTCTAGCCTCAGTGATTTCGAGAATCCTTTCTGGATGTAAAACTATGATCGTATCATTGAATCCAACCACATTTTCCAAATGAGGAAGTTGAAGCCAGTAATTGGCAGAGGCAAGGACCAAACTCCAAATCCAGTCATCTTATCTTCTGTGGAAAAAAGACTTGCATTAGAAGAATTTCCTGAGATCACACAAGTAGCAAATAGCCGAGCTGAGACCTGAACTAAAGTTCTGTGATTCCAAACCCATCTTTCTGTCACTAGGCTTCTGTGGATGTGCAGGTGTGCTATTCATGTGATCAGGGCTCCTTTATGCAATGATATTATGTGAAGATGTTTTAGCAATAATGAGAAACCAATTTAAGTGAACCTCTTATGAATATTATAAAACACGAGTTATAAAAGAGAAGCTATATAGAAGCAAAGCCAGATGGATAACCATAAAGGGAAGTACGGAGAATGGCTAGATATATAGGCACAGACTTTTTTATTGCTAGTATTTTATATCTTTGTTCCATTTTTAGAGTTAAAAAATTGCAGCAGGTGATTCAAATTGAATTTTATTGATAATTCATAGAAAAAAGATATTCTGCACACATGTCTTACTCCATTCAGAATGCAGTATTTTACATTATATCTTTATGTCTAGAAGGTGCTCCCTTGTGTCCAAGTATAATTCTGCCTTGGACATCAGGAATTAGAATGCAAAGTATCTATGTAATATTGCTGGTAGCTATTGATGATGGTCTTTGATTCATAAGATTTCAAGGATTATAATGGCTCCTATCCCAACACGAAGAGCCTGGACACTCTGCGTTGTATTTCATAGAGTCCCATAGGATTCATGGAGAGGAAAAACAAACTGTTATCATTAAATAGCAAGAAATGACTAAGTGGACCATTCTCTCTGGAAAGGGGAGGCTGCAGAAACTCTTTTTCAGCTGGAAGTTCAGAAACATATAATACTTGCTCTGGAGAATTCTATTATAGTCAAGAAATCAGAACATTGTCTGTGTGAGCTTATTGACTATGGCAGGTATAAGTGTTCTCTTCCTTTATCCATTTCCATATGTTCTTTGGGATCCACCTCCTTCCCCTCTATAACCCCCAATAGACAAATATTTCTGAGAATGTGGAAATCCCTCTGACTGCTTCTTCAATTGCCTGATGGCGTTGGGGATAATGATAAATAAATTTCCTGATTGCTTGTGTGTACTAAAACTTTAGGATTCTCTCCCTTTATTCCACTTCATGGTATTAGAAATAAACCTCAGCATTCCCTGGTAGACTGGAGATGCAACTGTTCATTCTCTGGTCCTCTGCAAGAATCATCTTGTGTGGCCTATTTCATCTACTGCTTGAATGACGAGCCTTTTCTTCCAAACTGCCTGATATAATAGCCTCTTGTCCCTATCTAATGCCCCCTTAGATTATCCTTTCCTCTGGTTTCTCTCTTCCTGACTTTGCTCCCAAATTTTCAAGTCTAGGTAAATTTTGAATAATCTTCAGACTCCCTTTCTCTTTCTTTTTACTAGCTAATGACAGTTTTTACTCAGGAAATATTTTTTAAAAGTCTAGTTATTTCTGGAATTAACCTGCTAAAAATTAATGATCATTCCCTTCCTTGTGTGCCTGATGCAGTGATATTGGGTAGCATGCTGTTCTTCTTCCCTCAGGCACAAGATTGGTTGTGGATAGCACCCATGAAACTGACTAGTGTCTGGGGGTGAAACTAGTTTTAAAAAATGATTTTTGGTCATGATCTCTTTCCCTCCTTTTTTAAATAAATAGATCAAAGTAAATAATTTGAGTCTTGCCTTCAATTTTTTTTGGTATTGGTTAGCAAAAACCATAAGCAATTTTTTAATCATCAAAAAATTAAATATAAATTTCCCAGGACATTGTGAGAAAAGTTTGGTAAGGGAAAAGGTAGGGAACCTCCTTTCACTTACTAGGCACCAAAGAATAAGCTTGAGAGCTACATAAGTCTCTGTCTAGAAGGATGCTGCCTCCTACTTGTGTCTTATTTCTTTGGGTGTTGGGTATTGTGATATCTTGAAAAGCAGCTGGTGCCTTTAACCTTCTTTTTTTTTCTAATCATGATAAATTTATTAGTAAAATATGAATTTATCAATAAATTTGATCTCAGTTTCACCAGTAAAGCTAAGATTCTAAGCTGTTGAATAAATATCCTTTATTTTTACCATTTAAAAATATGTAATGTAACATAACATGACATAATATAATAATATAATATCAAATTATAATGTAGTACATATATTTATTATAAATATGTAATTATACAAAATTGTCTTTTCAAGAGACACAAATTTTCACACAAGGTATGTCCATAAATCTGTTACATTTTTTTTTACCTTTCGCCCACTCAAACAGTATAAAAAGGCAGGTAATATAATATGGGTTGAGCTTATATTATTATATAATACATATTTCACTATTCCTCCTGTTGTGAAAAGACACGTATTGCTGATATTAATGAAAAATTCATGGAGGGAATAAAGTGAAGAATGGTGTGCTTCAATTTGCATCCAGACTCTGTTTCTTCTATGGTAGTAGATATCCATTTTTGTCATAAATCCCTTGGAGTTGTCCTTGTTCATTGCCTTTTTAAATAAAATTATTTGTTTCTGAGACTTGTTCATTAACCTAATCATACCTTAATATTAAGTTATTTAGTCTCCAATTAATTTTTATCCTGTGATTCCATGGTCCTATATCAAATATAGTTTTTATTGCATTATGATTTGAAAAGGATCCATTTAATATTTCTGCTTTCTTGAATGTAATGATAAAATTTTTGCATTTTAATATGAGGTCAAAATTTTCAAATTACTCTGTGTCTCTGAGGAAAAAAAGGTTTATTCCTTTCTATTCTCCTATAATTCTCTCCTTATTTCTATCATATCTAGCTTACCTAATATTTCCTTAACATTTTTATAATTTATTTTTGGTTAGATTTATCCAGTTCTGAGAGTGAAAGTTTAAAATCCCTATTTAGAATATAGTTTTATTATCTATTTCCACCAATAACTACTGCTTTAGTTTATCTTTTAAATGGATGCTATAACATTTGGAACAAATATGTTTAGTTTTGATAATGCTTCATTGTCTATGATACTTTTTAACATAATGTAATGTCCATGCTTTTCTCTTTCAATTAAATCTATTTTTACTTTAACCTTGTCTGAGATCATTATTGTTACCCTTGCTTTATTTTTCTCAGCTGAAGCATATTTCATTCCATCCCTTTATTTTTACTTCATGTGTGTCCCTCATTTTTGTGTATGTTCTTGTCAACAATATATTGTTGGGTTTTACTGTTTAGTCAATCCTCCTCTCCATTTATCTTTTATGGATGAATTCTTTCCATTTGCATTTGAAGTTATAATTATTAGTATAGATTTTCCTTTATTCTATTTTTCTTCACTGTTCTTCTTTGGTCTCTCTTTTTATCTTTTTCTTCCTTAGACATCTAATTATCTTTTAACCACTATCTCACTAATCCCCACCCTTTCTTCAGTACCAACTATATTTTCCTTGACCTTCTAAGGTTACCTCCTCTTTCTCCTCCCATTATTATTCTGGTTGTTATCCATTTACCTTTCTATGAGTCTGTCCCTTATATCTCTCTTCCTTTCTTATGTGTTCATATTAAGTAACTTTATAATTCCCTCCCTTTTCTTATTCCCATGCTCTCTTTTTTCTTAATCTATATGTACTTCTAAAATTCCCTTTTTTGGGGGAAGCTGGGTGGCTCAGTGGATTGAGAGGCCCAGAGATGGGAGGTCCAGGGTTCAAACCTGGCCTCAGACACTTCCTAGATGTGTGACCCTGGGCAAGTCACTTAACCTCCATTGCCTAGCCCTTACCATTTTTCTGCCTTGGAGCCAATACACTGTATTGACTACATGATGGAAGGCAAGGCTTTAAAAAAATGAAATGAAATAAAACAAAATTCTCTTTTTTTAATTTTTTTATTTCTTGCCCTCTTAGCTCCTTATAAATTAAGAATAATGTTACCCTTCTATATGTATGCCTTCCTTTACCCAGATCCTATGAGAATAAATTACTAGCATTACGATCCTTCCATGCCTTTCTGCCCTTCATTGTAACATTTCTTTCATTCATGCTTCTTTTATATGAGATAATTATTCCAATTAATACCATTCCATCCAATTTTATTTTATTTTTTATCTCTTTCCATTTCATTCAACTAGACATTGAAGCTTCTACCTATAAATGTTCCTTCAAACCACCCAATTAATGATATAATTCTTGTGGTTTAAACATGCCATTTTCTCATATGAGAAGTAAACATTTATTACATCCTTTATAATTAATATTTCACGTTATCTTCTGTTGGGAGCTTTTATTAATTTCTACTTTTTTATATTTAAGAGGAAAAGGAGTAATAAGTTTTTTCAGTTGGAGACTATCTGCTGTTCCACTTGCAGTTGGTGACAGTTAGAAGGGTATGGCCAAGTGTGGGGTGTGTGTGTGTGTGTGTGTGTGTGTGTGTTTAAGTTGCAGATGATTGGAAGGAGCTTTTTGTCTCTGGGTCCCTTGCAGAGAGGAGTGTGTGGCTTGCTCTCTTTGGGACTGAGAGGAGACTGAGAAATGGATTTAAGACTAAATAGCCTTATTGATTATCGATGAACTTGGGTAGATAAGGTAGATAGATAGTGGTTATATTATTAGATAGTGAGAATAGGAGAATAGGCAAAGGCTTTGGCCTGGTAGAAGATACAGCCCTCTGAGGCAGATAGATGTAGGTTTTTTAGAAAATTTTAGACAGGATTGGGATCTTGGGTATACTTAGAAGCTATTATAAGATTACTCTCACTTTCTTCCTTTCTATTGCCTATCCACATTTCCTAAGAATAAATTAAGTGTTTTGTGTTTGATAAACTGTGCACAGGCTTTTGATCAAACTCCTGCCCACCAAAAATATAACCCTTCACTTCTTAAGTTTCTTCTCATTCTTGTATATCAAATTTCTCATTCAGTTCTGGTTTTTCCTTCAAGAATATTTGATTGTCTTTTATTTCTTTAAATGTCCATTTCTTTTCATGTATGATGATAATTTGCTTTTTTAGGTAGGTTATTCTTGGCCGTAAATACAGGTAGATTCTACTGGCCTGAGGTAATTGTTAAATTTTCTTTTTTTCTTAAACTCTTACCTTCTATCTTAGAATCAATACTAAGTATCACTTCTGAGGCAGAAGAGCAGTAATGGCAAGAGAGTGTCCTACAGCTAGAAAGTCCTTGAGACCACATTTGAACCCAGGGCCTCCAGTCTCCATGCCTGCTGCTCTATATACCTGGCTATCTATTGGAAGTAACTGTTAAATTTTCAGTGCGAACATTTAAACCTCAGAATTCTGCAAATGCCACAAAATGGTGTATGACTTGTTTTGTTAATTTTCTAGACATAAAAACTGATAGAAATTTTAAAAAATTATGATTGAGTTTAAAAGTATATTATAAAAACTTTAAAAAATCATGATAACTGGATATAAAACATTTGCCATCATACTAATGCTTCACTCTATGATCCAAGCAAACTGGCTTTCTATTTTTTTTTCATAAACATAGCACATGGACTCCATTACTAATATGAAGGCCTTTGAACTGACAGACACCAATGCCTGGAGTGAATTTATTTTTTCTTCCTCTTTTCCTTCACTTAAAAAAAATCTTCAGTGAGAAGGTAATGAACATTTATTAAACACTTTTTGTGTGCCAATCATTGTGTCATGCCCAAATGTCATCATCTGATCTCAGATTCTCTTTTCTATACCTACTGATTTATGTTTGATTTCTGGGTATCTTTTTAGTTCTCCCTCCCTTTTCTAGGAAGAACATCTAAAATAAATAACAATTAGAATTATTCCTCAAGAATATGACCTCTGGCCAAGTCCCTTAACCTTGTTTGCCTCATTTCCTTCATCTGTAAAATGAATTGGAGAAAGAAATGGCAAACCACTCCAGTATCTTTGCCAAGAAAACCCTAAATGGGGTCACAAAGAGTCAGACATGACTGAAATGACTGAACAACAACAAAAGTAATAAGGAAGGTGGATTAAAAGGGAGAAAGGAATAGATAAAGAAGAAAGTTCAGAGAATGACTACATGATCTCTCCAAAATTCCTCTTATTCTTCATTCTTAAGATTCTGTGACTTAAGGTACCATGAAACTTTCTACAGCTATGTCTCCTTTCCTTTCTAGGTTGCAAGCCTGATGCTCAGGACTTTCTCTACCAGGCATACCTGTCTCTTCACCTTGGAAATCCACTCCACTTCTGGACTTCTCCCACTGGAAGTATCCTTCACCCTTGTTGATTCTTCCTCTGATTGTCTGATTACTTCCAGAACCTCCATTTTAAGGTGGATCACCAGGCTATCTCTGCCTTTATTTTTTTCTAGGCTACACTCCTGACTTGCTGGAATTTTACCATTATGTTCCAGTTCAAATATTTCCTACCCTCTCCTCACTCCGCACATACATTTTAGCTTCCTTTTATGTATCATCTTCATACATTAGAATATAAATTCCTTGAGGGTAGAGACTATCTTTTGTTTTCTTTTCTCATTTGTGTTCTTAGCACTTAAAATAATGCTTTGTACACAGTAAGCATTAAATAAATACTTCTTGTCTTGTTGAATTCATTTAACTCCAAAATCCATCTAGTATTTAAAATAGAAAGGGAGGCCATAACTATAATCAGTTTCGACCACTAAGGAAAATTAATGATTTAAAATAATTATAATGACAAAAATTATGCATCATAAATATGTATGACTCAAAATAAATTATTTAAAAGATAAATATTTGAAACAATTTTATTGAAGGTTGAATAACACTGAGGCTAATGTTTATACAAATGATGGATTCTCATTGTCAAAAAATGAATGAGACATTTTATTTCTGCCATTATGAGAATAACGAAAGAGACAACTCTGAGGAAGCCAGACCCTGTGTTCTCCAGTCAAAATTTGGCATTTGGGACTACACATTCCTTCTGGTCTCAGAGCACAGGTTTTGGCTGGCACTAGCTTTGAGGGGGATTCAATTTTTCTTCTTGTTCAGTCAGAAATCTCAGAGGTAGCAGAAAATATCCTCATAGTCTAGAAACCATTCTGCCAGCAATTGATTCTTTGCTATGCCCTTTACTCCAGAGCTTAGGCTGGCTTTTCCTCAGCTTCCCCATGGGCTTTAGAATGCATTAACTCCAATGGCCTTCAGAGCTTGTCAGTGAGTGAACTACTTTCTGAGAGCCAGCTGGTTTGGGAGGAATGTTAACACCTTCAGATTATTCAGCTATGTAAGGGAATTATCCTTTATTTTTGGTGAAAATATTATTTCCTTTTTAATATATGAGGAAATCATTCTGAGATTGTATGACTCAAGCAAAAGGATCCTGGAAAATTATTCTTCTGGGAGCAACTGAGTAGCCAAAGAGAAATAGGTGATTTAAACTGGAGTAAGAGTAGGAGGTAATCCAAAACTGGATGACCCTTTCTTAAGTATGTTATAACAGGAATTCCTTTTATGTATGGATGTGACTAGGTGGCTACTGAGGTTCCTTATGAGTGACTCTGTGAAAGGTACATAAATCATCTCTGTTGTGCAAAGGAGCTAAAATCAAGAAAGAGGGAACTTTTCAAGGAGTGGTATTAGTTTGGAAACTGGAAATGGTGTGTGTATGGGGGTGGGAGCCTCTTTCAGTAATGAAAAAGAGCTGACATAAGGAAGACTAGCTTCAGAAAAAATATGACACTACACTCACCTTTTTTTTTAACTCTTACTTTCTGTCTTAGAATCAATACTAAATATTGGTTCTAGAGCAGAAGAGTGGTAAAGGCTAAGCAATAGGGGTTAAGTGCCTTGGGGTCACACAGCTAGGAAGAGTCTGAAGCTGGGTTTGAACCCAGGATCTCCTGCCTCCAGGCTTCACTCTCAATCTACTGAGTCACCTACTCTACTATACTCACTTTCAAAGAAGTATGATTTCTAGTGAGACTAGGCCCAAGTGCCATCTGAGGCCAGAGGGTAGAACTAACCTTAATAATGTCTCTGTCTTTCTCTGTTTCTGTCTGTCTCTCTGTCTCTGTCTCTTTCTTTATTTCTCTCCCTCTTTCTCTCTCTCCCTCTTACTCTCTCTTTCTTACTTTCTCTCTCACTCCTTTCCTCTGTCTCTCTGTCTCTTTCTCTCTCTCCGTCTTTCTCTCTCTCTTACTTTCTCACTCCTTCTCTCTGTCTCTGTCTTTCCCTCTTTCTCTCCCTCTTATTCTCTCTCTCTTACTTTCTCTCACTCCCTCTCTCTGTCTCTATCTCTCTCCTTCTTTCTCTCTGTCCCTCTTTTTCTCTCTCTTACTTTCTCTCTCTCACCCCCTCTCTCTATTTCTCTCTGTGTCTATATATATGGGTATACATACTCATGCATATACATACAACAATTTTAGACCTTGTAGAATGTAACTTCTTTGAGGTCAGGGGCTATTTCATTTTTATTTCTCTATCCCTGGTGTATAAGCACAACACCATGCACATGGTAAATGATTAACACACATTTTTTTTGAATTTTGAATAAGACAGTAGGACTTCTGGTGGAGTAGATTCATAAATCCCCCAGAAAAAAAGGAAAGGAGATATTGGCAACATCAGTGTTGCCTGTTTTCATTTATCAGCAACTCAACACCTTAGATTATCTTTGTTGCCTTCCTCTGCATGCTATCCAATTCATCATCATCTGACAGTTTACTTTTTATTAGGAAATGCTGTGCCATAGACCCTTTGTCTGTACACTCCTGAGTTCTATTCCCACCTCAGCCAGTCACTGTATAACTGTGAACAAGTTAGTGAATCTCTCAGAGCCTCAATTTCTGCATCTGTAGAAAGAGAAGTTTAGACCCAATGGCCTGAAAGATTCCTTCAAGCCCTTTTCTTTGCATTACACTGTTTCTACTGTCACCTTAAATAATCCACATTAATTACTAAATTTGATTTCTTAAAGATAATCCTAATAAAATTTCTGGTGGCAATACCCTGGTCTTATATCATCACTACAAAACCCTCTGTTTTATCAAGCAAACCTGCATACTTCTGTTTGTTTCTTTGTCGGCACTGGTAGTTGAATTCATTCAAGTGTCCCTTTACAAATGGACTCATTCTATCCCATTCCCCAACTAGGTTCAAAATACATGCATTCTTTCTGTTAATTCTTTCCTACTTAGTCTGTATTTAGTTTTGCACATATTGATTTATATGTTGGATGCCCCATTGAACTGTAAGCCCCTTGAGGGTAGGGGATGTCTTTTGCCTCTTTGTTTTCCTATTATTTAGCACAATGCCTGATATATAATAGATGCATAATAAATGTTTATTGATAAAAACAACAGATAAAATTTAGAATCTCATTACTAGGAGCTTATCTTTTCATGTTCTCTAGATCATAACCCCTCTAGAAACCAGGATTTCTTAATGTGGTATCTGTGAGTCTATGACAAAAAAAATGGTTATTTCCCCCATTTCAATTACCTTCCTATTATGAAAGCTATACTCCAGATAAACTAATCTATGTTATAAATGAGCCTTAGGCCTTCTGATTCTCCACACATTTGTTTATTCACTCTGCCTGAAATGTCTCTGACCCCAATTCTTGCCTATGAAAATCTTACATAGATTTTAAATCACAATGTGACATAATGGGGAAAAAACAAACAAACATGCCCAAACAAAAAATACTTCTTTTGGAAACCAAAGACCTAGAGATGAGGCCCAGTTCTTCACTTCAACTTAGCATCTATGTGAGCTTGGACGAATTGTAACCTTACCCGGTCTTAGTTTTCTCATGTATATAATGGAAGACTTGGTTTAGATCAATTCTAAGTTCATTTCTGCCCCCTAAATCAATTTTCCTATTGTATTGACTATTTCAGTTCAAAGAGATTTCCATCTCTTTCAAAATTAGACAGCATTTTGTTCAAATGCTCATTTGAGGCTTCTTATATTATTCCTTCTTTTGTAGTTGTCTAGATATTGCCCCATCTCCCTAACTATGCTAAAAGCAAATTGAATGGAGCGGTCTTACAGTATAATAGGATTCCCTTATTCAGAGCTCCATTTTCCTTGGTTTCAATGATCTGTGATCAACCACTGAATGGCCAGAGGTTCTCTACTGGCAGCAGTCTACCCCCAGCAGGCTCTTCTGCTTTTGTCTTTCACTTTTGCTTTTTTAGAGTTTATTTGGAGTGGGAGGAGTGAAGGAGTGGAAGACTGTGAAGCACTGTGGAAAGAGTAGAGGGAGAGCAAGCATGGGCTCAGCAAGTGTTTGCTTATATCCATGGTCTCAGCCACCAGGTAGGTCTTACTCAACCTACCCAACCACATGAGACTTCTACTATATTTATATTTTTTCTCCCTTATTTTCTGGTGAGACTTAGCCTAACACAAAGAAGGAAGAACTATTCTTGTATCCGGGAAGAACTAAGCAAATTCCCACTTCTAATAAATCCTGGCTATGTTAGCTTAGTCACATCCCTTTAACTTTGGACAACTAGTTGGCACAGTGGATAGATGACTAGATCTGAAGTTAGGAAGAGCAGCATTCATATTTGGCCTCAAATATTTACTAGTTGTCCTTGGATGAGTCTCTTATCTTCTATTTCCCTCAGTTTTCTCATCTGTAGAATGGAGGAAATCATGACACCTAGCTCACTGGATTGTTATGAGAATGACATGAGTTAATAATTATAAAGCACTTGCCACAGTGTCTGTCACGTAGGAAGCACTATATAAAGGCTAGCTCTCACTATTATTACTAATATTGTTACTGTTATGAAAAGAATTATCATTACCAATGTTTAGGGAAATCTCTGAGTATAATTGCAGAGAAGATTTTGGTATGCATAGAGAGGAGAAATTTCCTTACCCAGAAGTGGAATACAGTATCATATCATTTTACATGAACTCAACACACAGGAATTGAGGTATATGCAACTAGCAATCGCAAAAAAAAAATAAAGGAAGAAAAATATAAATATGATAAAATTAAAATTAATTTAATTTATTCATTATTTATTTATTAATATTGTTTATGATACATGCTATATAATAATAATATAACAATAAAACAATATAAACATTATTTATTTATTTGTTTTGGGGTGAATGAGCAATACGTAAACATATATTTCTATATAAGTGACATAAATATATAAAATAATAAATAAATAATGAATTTGTTCATTTTGAAATTTATTTATGATTGTTATAAAATTATAAAAAATAAAAATGAAATAAAATGTTTAATTACAGGCAAAGCCCTTGTGATTTTCACAAGGGGAGTAAAGTCTCACAGCATTTTGCCCAATGACATTCATTTTTGCACATTAGAGTGAGTCATCACATTGCTTTGTACCAAACATGACCTCTTGTACCAGTCTTTGCCCAGAGTTCTTGCTTATAACAAATTGTGTCCCTGTAAGAGCAATGCTTCTCTTTGTTTCATTAATGCTATTCAGTTATTCATAATAGCCCCCAAGTACAAGAGTAGAGATGCTGCTAGGGTTGATAAGTCCAAGAAAAGTTGGTAAGTGCCTAGGTATGTTTGAATCAGAAATACTTATTAAATAATGAGATTTGCTCTGTTGTGTGATTTTCAATTTATATGGAGAGTCTTAGAAAGTATCTGGCATGGAAAGCATGGTTCTATTGTAGTCTTTATACAAGGGAAATCACAGATCTAGTCCCTATACCTCAAATGTCTAGCACATAGAGTTTAATTAGGATTATGGATCTAGTCATCTAGTCTAACTAAAGAGACAGAGAAGCCATAGCCTAGAGAGACTAAAGACCTGAAATATTACTTGATGTATAAAATCTGAAGTTTACATGACTCAACATTATGTAAAGATTCTGTAAGAGGAAAAAATATTAAATTTACTGTTTTTGGCTCTATTTGAATCAGGATACTGAGACCAGAGCTGAGCTCCTCCCAGTGAACTCTTTGTTACTGTGACAATGAAATTAAATCTACCCTGCCCATTCTCAAATCTAATCACCAAAGGTGTAAACACCAGCACTTAATTCTCAAGTGGGGAGGTCTGTGACCCACATGTACAAGAGTGGGTCATGAATCAGAATTGACTGACTGCCCTCTGGGCAGTCCTAAGCAAAGCATCTGTTGTGATTGGACACATAAACTAGGAGGAAGGCACAGTAAGTGACAAAAAAGAAGTGCCTTCAAAGGGGGGTGACAACTTCCTATAGCTCTCTTCTTGTTCATGCCTTAGACGTGGAGGAGTGCTGGCTGAGATCTTAGACTAGGTGAGACTGCTCTTAATCTCCCCCTTGGAATTACACATGGTGAGTGTAAAGACTAAATCTTCCTGGATTTCTCTGAAGGAACTCTCCTTTCAAGAGAGGCTTTGTCACCGAAGCTTTTGCTTCATTCATCTCTGGCCTTTGGCCTTTGGTGCCCTTCTCTGTTTGAGGACTAGTTAGATCTGCCTAGGTTGAACCAGGGAACAGAGCAAATTATTTAGTGTGATAGGTTAATTATCTTACCTTATCCTCTCTCTAATTTTCTTTCTCTTTCTTCTCATTTGTAAATAAACTAACATAAAAGTCATTTTGACTTGAGGTTTTCTCATTGGGGATTGATATTTATTCAATTCCCTGGTGACCATCCCTTTTTAATATTCACCCAACAAAATCCCCTTTTTACCCCCTTACATTACTGAATATGACACTTAAATCTGTCTTCTATGACTGGAATACAGAATAAAGACCGAAACTTCTTTGAGGGAGGCAACTAGGTGGCTCAGTGGATTGAGACCCAGGTCTAGACATAGGATGTCCTGAGTTCAAATCTTGCTCCACATTCTTCCTAGTTGTGTGACCCTGGACAAGTCCATTAAATCCCATTTCCTACCCCTTACCACTCTTCTGCTGGGGAACCAAAAACACAATATTGATTCTAAGATGGAAGGTAAGAATTTTTTAATATACATATATATTTATTTATAAATATAATAAATATATAAATAAAATATATATATATATATATATATATTTTTTTTTTTTATCCTGGGACTCCATTCTAGGAGCATAGGGCCACAACCAGTAGGCAGTGGGTCACACTGTTGCTCAGGGTCACCCAGCTGGGAAGTGTCTGAGCCCAGATTTGAACCTAGGACCTTTTCGTCTCTAGGCCTGGCTCTCAATCCACTGAGCTAGCCCAGCTGCCCCTACTTT
>NC_058133.1:452471158-452500742 GCF_016433145.1 Gracilinanus agilis
ATATTTTTTTTTTTTATCCTGGGACTCCATTCTAGGAGCATAGGGCCACAACCAGTAGGCAGTGGGTCACACTGTTGCTCAGGGTCACCCAGCTGGGAAGTGTCTGAGCCCAGATTTGAACCTAGGACCTTTTCGTCTCTAGGCCTGGCTCTCAATCCACTGAGCTAGCCCAGCTGCCCCTACTTAAGGTTGCAGTTTCTTTAGCAGATGTAGTTTTTACAGGGTGGGGTTGCTAGCCCCACGCCCAACCCTCCTCCTTTTTCATCTGGGCTAGGGACCCTCCTTGGCCCAGGAGTGGTAAGGGTGGGCAACAGAGGTCAAGTGACTTGCCCAAGGTCACACAGCTGGAAGTGTCAGAGGCCGGACTTGAACCTAGGACCTCCAGTCTCTAGGCCTGGCTCTCAATCCACTGAGCCACCCAGCTGCCTATATATATATATATCCCCCAACTTGCCATATAGCTTATATTCTTTAAAACTTTCTAGACAATCTTTCTAGGACCCTAAGCTGTCTTCTCACCCACCTGCCTCTATTTATGGTTTTCCTGTATCTTTTTTGTATTACTTTTTTCTTTTAGCTTGGGTTTCTAAATTCAGGTTTCTCTGAAGCTTTTAAATTAAATTCCACTGTTTTACCTTTCAAGGGAAATCAGTTTGTCAATCAGTTTTAGTTTCTCTTATGATGACCTATTTCCTTAAGATCAGCCACTGGACTTACTCATGTCCTTTACTTTCACAAATAGCTCCCTTCTGAGGTCTAGCTTCTTGTTCTGTACATCCCTCATTCTCTTCTCAATCATGACTGACCCTCCTCTGTCTTGTTGTCTGACTCTTTGCTAGTTGCATCTGACTGTAGGGGCTTGCATTTTTTTCCTATAGTAGTTCTGTGATTGCTTTCTAGAGGTTGGGTCTTTATAATAGGGACAAGGATTCTTGAAGTGGTAAAGTGATGCTTCTCCCTTATCTGCTCACACAGAGGTGTTAAAAGGTTTAATTGGTAAGTGTTTAAATTATGCCTGTAAGTGTGATCCTCAGGTGAGAGACATTATATACTTACAATGAATTTTAGTTTAATTTGTGATGCTATTCAGAGTCTCTGAAGCCTTTATGATGTAAAGTAAAAATTTCCAGATTTAGAGTCACAGGTCTTATGGTTTCCCATGCCAGTAATGTCTCCCTTTCTTCTCTCTGTCTCAAAAAAAATTTCACTTTCTACATCAAGCCTTTCCTCATTTTCTTTATTGCTAGTGCCCCAGGCCCTTGGTAGTTACCTCCTATTTATTTTCTATATATCTTGTCTATACATAACTTCTTTCCTGTTGCCTCTATCATTAGATTTTGACCTTTTATGGTAGGCATTAACTTCCTTTTTTTTTTTTTTTTTTTTTTTGGTAATTCCTCACTGTTTAGACCAGTGACTGGCACAAAGTATACACTTGATAAATGATTATTGATTTGACATGACTTGATTCTTTCACTTAACTACCTTTGTTACCATGGAAAAGTCATTTAAACCCTAAGTGCCAAATTGGCAAGCAATCATCAATATTCCCCAACAAAATTAGTATGTAATTAAGAAATGTTTAACAAAATAAATAAAAATAACACAACATAGATAAAGTTAATTTGTAGTTTTCTAAGTCAATATATGACTCATAGGAATCTAATTTGCCTGGATTAAGTACTCTGAACCCTTATTTGCTTGGCGAATGGACTCTGGACTCTGATGGTCTTGAGAGAAGACATTATTTCATTCTTTGTACTTGTATTCCTAATGCCTAGCACAGTCCTTGGCACATAATGAGGACTTAATGATTGTTTCTTAATTGATCGAATAATGACAGCTCTTCTTGCTGTTTTCCCATGAATTTGCACTATTTTTCCTGCACAAATTATATATATATATATATATATATAATTATAAGTTCAACATGAAAATTTTTAAAATCATTAATCAGATGAGATTCCACAACTAGTCATTTGCTGATTTAAAAAAAAAATTAATGGACTACTGAGGTAAGTAGAAGCAAAACAAGGTGAACCTAATAGCACTGAAATCAACCAATAAATGAATATTTAGGAAATATTTACTCTGTGCAGATCACTGGTGCTACAAAAGAATATGGTAAATGAAGTAAAATGTGTTACAGGAATTAGAAAAAATTTTAGTTAGTCCTCAATTACAACTAAAAGCCCTGGGTAAAAGATACAAAGCAACAAGTTTCTGCATTTTCTATTGACAAACTCCCTAACAATTCAACTCATTCAAAACTTAAATTTGATACTTCATACATTAGCATGCTCCCTTGTTTAGAAGATTTTTAAGCAAAAGTCAGATTCCTGTTTGTCATGTATATTGTAAAAGTATGCTTCTTCATGTATAGGTTGGAGTAGATGACTTCCAAATACCTTTCCAATGATCTGAGTAGAGGATAATGTAAACATTTCCTTGCATGTTTTTAGAGTAGGGCTGGGGGTATAATAATATTTCGACAAGGGTACTAAAAATCTATTCCTTTAACTGAACACACAGGCTGTGGACCTGGAGAATCAATAGTCAAGATCCAAAAGATTTCAAAGGATGTCACCCCAAGCCCTGAGTCCTCCCACCACCCCTCACATCTAAACACACACAACAGAATATAAGGCTGTGCTTATATAACTTCAATCCAATCTTCAGTGATTGAATTCTAAGAAATTCACTTTTTTTCTCTGTATCTACTCCCATATTGGAGCAAAATTCTAAGGAAATCTTTAAAACCAAATTTAGTATCACTATTGTCTAGTAGTCCTTACATGTGGAGAACAGCATCCCTAATTCTCATGTAGGCATTCAATGTATTTTATGGTTATTGGGATAGAGGAAGCTTTTCAAATATTTTCACATCTCAGAAAATGCCTAAGATGCAAAGGCCTAACTAAGTAAATATATAAAAGATAAAATGCTAAAATAGCTCATTATATTTCTTGTAGGCCCCCTGGGATTAAAGACAATGGACCGAACAGATATTTTCCATTCCTCTTGGACCTGCACCACAAGCAATCATAAGAATATTATGAATTGTTGGCCTGGCCCTTATGAACTGGACTTATTCTTTTAGCTACAGGCCTCTTCTCTGAAAAGGATGATCTTAGGGGAAATCATTTCCCTCTTTGCAGCTAATACTTGATTTTGAAAGTCATGTAATGAACTCATGATTGCCCATGAGGTAACTCCAAGGATGGAAACATCCATTGGTGGAATCAGTAGTCCATGTGCTCAGCAAAGGAAATGGAAAAGTAGAAGGCAGTCGGGAACTAGTAAATGAAAAAGGCAGTTTTTCTTGGAAAGCATTGGCTGTGTTACCATGTTCATAAATTCATCATTTTTTACTGAATCCTTATCTAACTTCCACCTTTTCTACATTTCAAGTATTGAAAATCTGGGGAAAATACTAAAAAAAAAATGTCAGGACATGACCAAAAAAAGGCAACAGTTTCTATGAATACGGTTTGTTCACCTTGGCCACAGTCAATCATTAGAAAACATTCCTAAGCAATTCAAAAAGCGGAACAAATCAAAAAGAGTGTCAGTGGCCTCTGTTCCTTCAGCAAAAGAATAAGACAAATGTTAGTCAAGTCCTATAAAATCATAAAGTTTATTGGGGGAACCCATGAGTTTGACCAAAATTTCTCCAAATCACTTCTTTATCATGGGAGCAATACAAAATTCTTCCTAGAACAAGTAGGGTCCTATAATGTATAATAAGGCTTTGCTTATTACCCTATTCAGTGTCTTAACCTCACATCTATGTCTAGCCATTATCTTAGGCCTTCTTGACTACTGTCTTTCCTTTGAGGATAGTCTGTTTTTTCTGACCTCTTCTAGACAACCTGACTTCTTAGGACTCTCATTGTTCTCCACTATTTGGACTCATCTTCCAGAATGAGATAGTGCTTTTGACTTTTCCTTTTCCCCTAATTCTAGGAAGATTTATCCTTCTATATTAACATATGCTCAGGGTCCTTCTCTTTGCTTATAAAAATATGGATGATGAAAAGGGGTAAAGAGATCAATATATTACATGTGCTAGGTAATGCATTTAAATTTTAACTGGGCTTCATGGTGACAGTATTTTATTACAAATAATATGAATGCATACTTTAAATAAGATTGATCCAACTTATCATATTTTAATAATATATTATCTTAATGTTATACCAAAACTATAATATAATATGTCCATGCTAATGGAATTATTTCAATCAACCAGCAAACATTTTAAAATATATATTACAGGCAGTATATTTAGTCCAGGGGATGCAAAGAAGGCTTATAATAGTCAATAAGTGCTACTATGAAATTTAACTGCGATTGAGAATAAAATACAAGAGTGGCGTACATTAGGACATCCCTGGAATGCTCTCCATCCTTTCTTGAGTCTCTTAGAATTTCTGATTTCTTTCAAGATTCAGTTCTCATGCTATCTGCTCCAAAAGGCTTTCCCAAACACCCTCCACTTGCCTGCACTTATCCCTCTAAGTTTACTTTCTATTTATTCTATATCCTTCTTATATGTACCTATTTATGTAACTTATACCTTCTCCGCTATGAAATGTTATTTGAGATTATTGACTATAAGCCTTCTTTGCATCCAGGAACTAAGCATACTGCCTTTCATATATGCTTAAAATTGTTTACTGAATTATACAGATAAAACAAAAACAAATACAAAAAAAATTATCTTTCAGAGTTAGATCTTTAAAGTTCTTAAGGACCATTAATTCCAACTTCCTAATTTCACAATGAGGAAACTGAGTCATAGAGAGCCCAAGTGGCTTATCTGAAGTTATGGAGTTAATACCTGAGATGTGATTTTTACCTAGGTCTTTATAACTTTATGACTCTGTCCACTATCCTTTGCTGCCCTATATCTATATTATGTGACTGCCCATTGTTTCATATTTTTTTTCTAGTTTAACCTGGAAAAATGTGTTTTTCTTTTTAATTCTTTTCTATAAAATATAGTTAGTTACCTAAAAGATCATAAAAAATACTTAGGTATCTTTTTCTAGAATAAGCATAATTTGTTATGATGGCAGAAGGTATGATAGGAATATCTAAGAGGACCAACTATAGATTATTATCTGGCATATTTTGTTCCTGGAATTATAGACTCACTTTGATTCCTCTCCTCCATGCCATTTCCCTAACTCCTATCACCATATATATAGTTTTTAAACTCTTTTGATCCTGGGTAAATTTTAATTCCAGATTTATAGATTCATTCAATATAGTTCCATATTGTCCAAAAGATTTAATTGTTTGGCCTTCAGCTGAACTGATAGGATCTGTTTCTAACAGAAAAGAAAATATTAAAAAAATTTATTTAGCATATTTTCCATGGTTGCATGATTTTCCCACCCTTATTTCCTGCCCCCCTCCCAGAGCTGACAAGCAATTCCAATGGGTTACACATGTATCATTGTTCAAAAACTATTTACATGTTATTTATATTCGCAATAGAGTGATCTTTTAACATCAAAACCTCAATCATATCCCTATCAAACCACATGATCAATCATATGCTTTTCTTCTGTATTTCTGTTCCCTCAGTTCTTTCTCTGTATGTAGATAGCATTCTATGTCATAAGTTTCTCTGTATTGTTTTGGATCATTGCATTGCTGATAGTAGAGAAGTCCATTATGTTCAATTGTACCACAGTGTTATCAGTCTCTGTGTATAATGTTCTCCTGGTTCTGCTCCTTTCACTCTGCATCAATTCCTGGAAGTCATTCCAGTTCACATGAAATTTCTCCAGTTCATTATTCCTTTCAGCATAAGAGTATTCTATCACCATCACATACCACAATTTGTTTAGCCATTCCTGAATCAATGGAAACCCCTTCATTTTTCATTTTTTTGCCACCACAAAGAGCTCAACTATAAATATTTTTGTACAAATATTTTTCCTTATTATCTCTTTGTGGTACAAACTATGAAGGTTATTCTCTGGCTGCTAAATGATGGACAGCTCCACAGTACAGCTTGCAAGGGTTGGGCAGTTGTTGGGGCCAGTAGCAATTCAAATCCCCTGCAGGAAAGAGCTTAGAGCAATGGTTCCCAAACATTTTGGCATACTGCCCCCTTTCCAGAAAAAATATTACCTAGTCCCCTGGAAATTAATTTTAAAAAACTTAATAGCAATTAATAGAGAAGATAAATGAACCTGTGGCCATCACCACCCCCCAGGATCACTACAGCACCCACCAAGGGTTGGTAGCGCCCACTTTGGGAATCACTGGCTTAGAGAATCCTTCACACTGAGGGCACAAGCCCAATGGCTTCCCTGGAGATGTCAATAAAATATCTTGTTTGATGTTAAATATGGCTAAGATGGTATAAAGCCAGTAGTGTTGATAGCTCAACTAGTTAGGGAATATTTCTTTTATTTTTTAGAAAAATTTTCCTTGGTTACATGATCCATGTTTTTACTTTCCCCTTCACTCCCTCTTCACCTCACCAAATAGCCAAGGGAATATTTCTCAGGCTTGAATGTATGGAAAGCCTATGAGGATTCCTAACAGCAGGGAGACTTCCCCAAGTGTCAGCTCCAACAGAATGGAGGATTCTTAAGAAGTTGATGGTTTTAAACAGCAGAATTACTATAGATTCTTGTTACAGGTAACTTCTTTCAGTTAACTAAGGAAGGTATTATCAGAAGATGTTGGGAACTTGGGAAAGATGAGGAAGGATAGAGGATTTAGGAAAGTCCAATGCTAAATCTAGAAGAGTGGGAACTAAGCTGTCCCCCTTTCAGGGAAAGCCTCTGTTGGAAGTTCCACACTCACCTTGCTTTCAGCTTCTGCTCACTAGCTTGTAGATGACTGGGCTAGTTAGATCATATGATGATAAGTGGCTATATTTCTTCAGAGATGATTTATAGATGTTGAGAGCAACTGATTGATGAAATATATAAGCTGCAGAATGCAGGTTGTAATTGAGATAGATTGGAACAGCTGTATAGAGCACTGAGGATTCAGACTAATCCAAATCCTGAAGTAGATTACAGAGGTTCAATGGAGAGTACCCAAAACCTCCCTTCACTCTCTCACCCAAGCTCAGGACTGAGCTAGTTTGTCTGGGATCCACCTCCTTATATAGTGCTGCCCCAGTGATCTTTTAATTGACTCCTGGCTTCTTTGGAGTTCTAATTCTGAACCCCAACTTGATGTTGCTTGTAGAAAAATAGCCACTTGAACAAGATGGCTACAAAATCAAACAGGAGTATCCTGGATCAAAGGGAAATCTGTCTTTTAAAGCCATTGCTGCATAATTCCAAATAGTCTCCTTAGAATGGTTGACTGAATTTACAACTCCACCAACAGTGTATGTCCCAATTTTGCCACATCCTTTTCAATATTTATCACTTTCCTTGGCTGCCAAAATGACAAGTCTTCTAGATGTGAAATGGTACCTCAAAGTTGTTTTAATTTGCATTTATAGTTTTGATTTCTCCATGTGAAATGTTTTAAGTTGCAAGCTCAATTCATTGGCCTCCTCCCTCTCTATTTTATTGGTATGGGTACTCAGAGATATACACTTTCCCCTGAGTACTGCTTTGGCTGTATCCCATAGGTTTTGATATATGGTCTGGTCTTCTCATTGTCATTCTCTTTAATGAAGTCTGTAAATGTTTCTCTGATTTCTTCTTTGACCTACCAGTTTTGAAGAATTATATTATTTAGTTTCCAATTAATTTTAAATTTGCCTTTCCATGGGACCCTTGTTAATTATAATTTCTATCTCATTGTGATCTGAACAAGTTGCATTTATTATTTCTGCTTTTCTGCATTTGCTAGTAATATTTCTATGCCCTAATACATGATTAATCTTTATACATTTACCATGTACTGCTGAGAATATATATTCTTTTTTATCCCTGTTCAGTTTTCTCCAGAAATCTATTAACTAATCTATTAACTAATTTTTCTAGAATATCATTCATTTCTCTTATTATTTATTATTCATTCCTTCTTATTTATTTTTTAGTTTGATGTATCTACTTCTGAATAGGAAAAATTGAAACACTCCCACTAGTATGGTTTTACTATCTATTTCCTTCTTGAGCTCCTCTAATTTTTCCTTTAGAAATCTAGATGCTATACCATTGGTGTATACATGTTTAGTAATGATATTATTTCATTCTTTATAGTGTCCTTTAACAAAATGTAATTTACCTCCTTATCTCTTCTAATCAGATCAATTTCTATTTTAACTTGGTCTGGCATTATGATTGATAGTCC
Organism: Gracilinanus agilis; assembly: GCF_016433145.1. Taxonomy (NCBI): domain Eukaryota; kingdom Metazoa; phylum Chordata; class Mammalia; order Didelphimorphia; family Didelphidae; genus Gracilinanus; species Gracilinanus agilis. Next base: position 452,479,445 of record NC_058133.1, read on the forward strand.
TGCATGTTTTATTATAGATGATACATAATAAATTCTGCTCTAGCACTTTACCTTGAATCTATGTGTGTCACTCTTCCTCAAATGTGTTTCCTGTAAACTACATATAGTACAATTCTAGTCTTTAATCCACTCTGCTATCTGCTTCCATTTTATGGGTGAGTTCATCCTATTCACACTCAGCATTATGATTACTAAATGTGTATTGTCATCCATCATATTATTCCCTTTAAATCCTGCTCTATTTCCTTTCTCTCTGTTTCTCCTCACCAGTATTTTCCTGATTGTTACCTCACCACCTCCACTCTCTTCTCCTTTCAATTATTCCCCTCTTCCCTTGTCTTATTCCCCTTCTACTTTTATGTGGGATAAGATAGAATACTATATCCCATTGAGTAGGGTAATATAGACTTCTATAACCCAGTGAGTATACTTGTTTTACCCTTTATGAGCCATTTATGATGAGAACAAAATTTGAGCATTACTTATCACCACCCTTATCCTCCCCTTTGTATAATGATTTTTCATGCCTCTCTATATTGTAAAATTTACCCAATTCTGTTTCTCTTCCTTTTTCTTTTTGAGCCCTTGATTGATTTTTTTACATGTCATTCATATCCATATTTATCATATCATACAGACATATAATTCCATATCTCACATTTAGATATCCATCTTATCATAATAATCAGTTTACTTCTTTAACACCTTTCTGAGTAAATTTCTTCTATCTTTTCTACTGCTAAGAGTACTTTTTTAGATCTTTATTTTATTAATCAATTTAGAATATTTTTCAATGGTTATAGGAATCATGTTCTATCCCTCCCCTTCACCCACCCCTGCCCATAGCCAATGCACAATTCCATGAGGTTTTACATGTGTCATTGATCAAGACCCATTTCCATATTATTGATAGTTGCATTGGTGTGGTTGTTTCAAGTCTACATCCCCAATCATATCCCCTTCAACTCATGTGATCAGGCAGTTGTTTTTCTTCTGTGTTTCTCCTCCCACAGTTCTTCCTCTAAATGTGGCTAGTTTTCTTTCTCATAAGTTGCTCAGCCCTTGCATTACTGCTAGTAGAAAAGTCCATTACATTTGATTTTACTACAGTATATCCCTTTCTGTGCATAATGTTTTCCTGGTTCTTCTCCTTTCAGTCTGTATCAATTCCTGGAGGTCATTCTAGTTGATATGGATTTCCTCCAGTTGCTTTGAGCACAATAGTATTTCATCACCAACAGATACCACAATTTGTGCAGGCATTACCCAATTGAAGGGCATTCCATTGTTTTCCAGTTTTTTTTGTCACCACAAATAGTGCAGCTATAAATATTTTTGTCCTTATGATTTCTTTGAGGTATAAATGGAGCAGTGGTAGAGATAGATGAAAGGGCAGGCAACCTTTTAGCTCTCTTTGGGCATAGTTCCAAATTTCCATCCAGGATGTTTGGATCAAGTCACAACTCCACCAGCAATGCATTAATGTTCCAATTTTGCCACGTCCCCTCCAACATTTATTACTTTCCTTTGCTGTCATTTTAGCCAATCTGATAGGTGTGAGGTGGTACCTCAGAGTTGTTTTGATTTGCATTTCTCTAATTATAAGAGATTTAGAACACTTTTTCATGTGTTTGTTGATAGTTTTTATTTCTTTATCCCAAAATTGCCTATTCATGTCCCATGCCCATATAGCAACTGGGGAATGGCTTGATTTTTTCTACAATTGATTTACCTCCTTATATATTTGAGTAATTAGACCTTTGCCAGAGATTTTTTGTTATAAAGATTTTTTCCCCAATTTGTTGCTTCCCTTCTAATTTTGGTAGCATTTGTTTTGTTTGTACAAAAACTCTTTAGTTTAATGTAATCAAAATTATTTATTGTACATTTTGTAATTTTTTTCTACCTCTTGCTTGGTCTTAAAATCTTTCTTTGGCAAATATGCTCTTCTGTGATCACCTAATTTTCTTATAGTTTCCTTCTTTATATTCAAGTTATTCATCCATTCTGCATTTATCTTGGTGTAGGTGTGAGATGTTGATCTAAACCTAATCTCTCCCATATTGTTTTCTAATTTTCCCAGCAGTTTTTATCAAATGGTGGGTTTTTGTCCCAAAAGCTGGGATTTTTGGGTTTATCATAGACTGTCTTGCTGAGGTCAGTTACCCCAAGTCCATTATAACGATCCTCCCTTCTTTTGATTAGCCTGTACCATATTGTTTTGATGACCACTGCCTTACAGTACAACTTAAGGTCTGGTACTACTAAGTCACCTTCCTTCACATTTTTTTTCATTATTTCCCTGGATATTCTTGATCTTTTGTTCTTCCAAATGAACTTTGTTATAGTTTTTTCTAATTCAGTAAAAAAGTTTTTTGGTAGTTTGATAGGTATGTCACTAAATAAATAGATTAATTTGGACCGGATGGTAATTTTTATTATGTTAGCTCATCCTACCCATGAGCAATTGATGTTTTTCCAATTGTTTAGATCTAGTTTTAATTGTGTGGAAAGTGTTTTGTAGTTGTGCTCATATAATTCCTGTGTATGTCTTGGCAGATCGATTCCTAAGTATTTTATTTTGTCTAGGGTGATTTTAAACTGCAATTCTCTTTCTAACTCTTGCTGCTGGGATGTGTTGGAAATACATAGAAATGCTGATGATTTATGTGCATTTATTTTATACCCTGCAACTTTGCTAAAGTTGTTAATCATTTGCACTAGCTTTTTAGTTGATTCTGTCGGATGCTTTAAGTAGACCATTATATCATCTGCAAAGAGTAGTAGCTTTATCTCCTCACTGCCCATTTTAATACCTTCAATTTCTAAGAATAATTTTTAAGAATTACAAAAATCCTCTTTCCAAGTAGACATACAAACATTTGGTCTTAAAGAGTCCTTAAATTTTCTTTGTCTTATTTACCTTTTTGGGCTTCTCTTTTGTCTCATGTTTGAACTTCACATTTGTTGTTTAGGTCTGGTTTATTCCTCAGGAAATCTTGGAAATCTGCAATCTTATTGAATGATCATTTTTCCTCTCTGAAAGAATATACTCAGTTTTGCTGGATAGGTGACTCTTGGTAGCAAACCCAAATATTTTACCTTCCTGAATATTATAGTCTATGCCTTTCGATCCTTTAATGTAGAAGCTGCTAGGTCTGGTGTGATCTTGATTGTTTATAGCTCCATGGTATTTTTATGTTTTCTTTCTGGCTACTTGAAGTATTTTCTCCTTGATTTAGTGGCTCTTGAATTTAGCTATTACATTCCTGGAAATTGTCATTTGAAGATTACTTTCTGGAGGTCATCTGTTAATTCTTTTTATTTCAATTTTATTTTCTTGTTCGAGGATGTCTGGGCAGTTATCTTTAATAATTTCTTGTAGTATGATATCCAAGATTTTCACATGATCATGGCTTTCAGGTAGCCTAATAATTCTCAAATTGTCTCTTCAATTCTATTTTCTAGGTCAGTTTTTTTTCTATAAGACATTTCACGTTTTCTCTGCTTTTCTCATTCCTTTGATTCTGCTTTATTGTTTCTTGATTTCTCATTAAATTATTAGTTTTAGTTGGTTAATTCTTATTTTTATGGCCTGATTTTCCTCTGTCAGTTTTTGGTTCTTGTGAAGATAGAATTAACTCTCACCTTCTTTATTTTTAGCTAATCAAATCAAGAACTTAAAGTACCCCAACTTAGTACCCACTTAGGTAAGAGAGCACACAAGTCACTTACTACTTTAATTACCCAAGGCTGGGGCAGTGCTTGTGACCTTTTGGGATGTGAACTAGTAATTGACTTGTGAGTTCTCTTACCTTATAGTTAAGTGGGGTACTAAGCAGGGGTACTTTAAGTTCTTGATTTGATTAGTTAAAAATAGACAAGGGGAAAGTTAATTCTATCTTCACAGTTCTCTTTTCTCAATTGGCCAATTTGTTTTTGAATCACTTTCATTTCTCTTCCTCACTTTTCCTTTGCTTCTCTTAATTGTTTTTTGAAGTCCTTTTTGAAGACTCTTCCTAGAGTTTGTGTCCAATCCATATTTTTCTTTTGAACTTTGAATATGTTTCCTTTGCTTTCACTGCCTCCTTCTGTGTCTTAACTTGCTCTTCTTCTCCATAAGATTTCTTTAGAATTAAGTGCTTTTATGTTGTTGTTTGCTAATTTTTCCTATCTAATTATAGGTGGCTCTGTTTTCTGGGATGTTGGAATACCTTCATAAACTTAAGTTACTCTTTGATGTTATTCTCATCTCATTTACTAGTTTACCAGATAGTCTGAAGGCTGAGAGCTCTGAGAGCCCCGTACTCTGGTTCATTTAATTGACCCTTAAGATGCTAATAGTTTAAAGAATCTCCTCAGGCTTGTGTGTAAGCTTTTGATCACAGTGAACTTCATCAGGGGAGAGGCTGGTCAAATTCTAGCCCCAGGTTTAAGTTCAAATTTTTAGTCTTACTGTGTTCTTGATGCAATCAGGTACTTCCTTGATAACCCAGAACTGGTACTCTGTCCTTAGTTTTGGGCAAAAAGATCCAGAGTGGTTCCCCCTGTGAACTGTGTACTCACCCCAAACTGTGGATTATGTCCTCATCCCAAGCCCTGAATGGGACTCTTGGCTTTGCTCTGGGACCACACAGATCAGCTCCCTTCAGCCCAGATTTCCTAGGACTTAGACTCCAGACTTCTACACAGTTTTGAAATTTCAAGGGGTGTGGTTTGGCTTGTACCAATATTTGCCCAGGCAAGAACTCAGGGCCTGAATGTTAGCTTGGACTTAAGTTTGGAATCTATGACAGCAGATGTGTGTGTGCAGGTTGGGGGTGGGGAGGGAGGTGGTTTGCTCTTGGCTTGCTCTTAACTCCTTGCTACAAACTCTTGCTAGCTCTACTCTCATCTCACCCCAGTGCCCCAGATGTTGTCTGCCTTCCTTTTGGATTTGTCTTTTCTTGAAGGTTGTTTCACTCTGTCTCCTTGTTGGTTCTTTAACTCTTGTATTCCTTTTGTGGTGATATTATAATCTTGGTCTGTGAGGATTCTCATGGTGAAATGGAATTGCTGCTTTAGTTACTTGATAATTTTGGCTCCATTCCAGTAAGTACAGAAAACATTTTTAAGTCACTCTTCTGCCACCACCTTTGTGAAACCACTTTTCCAATCTCTCCTACTTCTGTGTAGCTACCTGAGACTGATTTAATATTTTGGCATACTACCTAGAATCATTATTATACCTACTAGACTGCAGATAATCATCCATGTGCCAATAGATGCCTAACGACGTAGGAGCAATAGATTTTGTGGAGCTTTTCAGCTATATATCCCTTTCCTTAACAAGTAGAGGATACTTCCTCCTAGGTATATCCTTATCTCTTCCCTTATATTTGATTCTGTAGTGAAAATCCAGATATCTGCTCTACTTTGACCCTGGTACTTACACTACTCTCCCAAACAATCATTAGATGAGATGACATAGATTACTTAGATAATCTGCAAGTCACAAAATATAATTCTATTAAGATAGTATGCCAATGAGATTTGCCACTTACCCTACCATTCCTCCTTTATGTCAACCAGATCTCACTACATTTGTATCTCTTACTAATATTCCCTTGAGACACCAAGGCATTGCTATCTTCCCTACAACTGAACATGAAATAATACTGGCCCACAGTTGCATCCTGAGGAACACTGTGATTTATCATCTTCCATATAGCTGAATAGCTCACCCTACTAGATAGTGAACTCCTTGAGAGTAATATCTTATTTTTCTATTGTATCCTATGTCATTTGGAATGGTTGTAAGCCCTGGAAGACTATGTCTCCCAGGACTCTTTCTGCTACAACTTCCCCTGACACCTTCCACTTTCTTTGTAGGAGGTATCAGAGAAAGTATAAAAAAGAAAGTTTGGCACCTTTTCTCTCTCTTGACCCTGGAAGCTCTGCTCTCCACCCTGAGACCCTGATCTCTCTTGGCGCCTTTTTCCCTTTCTTCCTACCTCCTAGTTTTCCCTAGACCTTCCCTTTCCTAACCTAAATAAAACCCCAGCTATTCAAAACCCTAAATTTGCTCTCTGATCATTTATTGGAGCCCCTAAAGGGCTCTGATCAATTTCCCTCTGCCAGGGCTGCTACCTTCCTTTCCCCCATTCCTCTTTCCTCTCCTCCCTTTTCCCTTCACTTCCCCCACACAATCCCCATTGTCTAACACAGTACTTGGCAGCCTATAAGCATCTAAAAATGTGTTTAGATGCCATTATAGGGTCACTCTAGTAAGCAAACTGCTAATAATGGTTTTTTTCTCAAGTTATAAATCAAATGTTGTATTTATGAAGAATATAAATTTTTTCTATCTAAAAAATTGAAAAAAGTAGAAATGTAAAATATTTGTATATGTCACATTATTAAGTCTCTAGTTCTCTGCTAAAAAATGAAATATTCCTTAGAGATCATCCCAATAATAGAATATAGCTAGGTTGACAATATTAAGTTAGGAAAAAAATAATTTGATTCATGATCACTTTTCATTCACATTAACATTATTGAGAAGGGTATTCAGATTCCTTGATAAAATTTATTAGAATGTAATACATTAATACTTAGTCATGTTTTTATTTTTTACTGCATTTTATTTGAATTATTTTATCAGGATTCAATTCATTTCTTTAAAGAGACAACATAATTTAAAGGTATGTTTAACATTGGTATTGAATTTTAAATATGTGTGTTAAGTTTAAGTGGAAAATATCACTTATCACCATACAATTAAGGTGGAAATACCCTAGTATGCTTGCTTTGTTTTATTTTTATTTTTTAGTTCAGGCTTTTGACTTTGCCAGTGTGGATACATTCAAGTATGAATATCATCATCTCTGACTTAGACACTGTAAGCATGTCCAACATAAGACTATAGACAATCTACTAATAGGAAACTCCAAACTTTTCTTGATAGTAATAAAGCAATGTTTCTTATATTTTTTTATTTAAGAAACAAACATTGGGTAAAAAGTAAAGGAAAATTGTCAACGGTCTCTACATTCACCCTGGAAGTTACAAGACAATAAAAACCTGTGCCCAATACTATTATATCTTCTCTGTTTGGTGTATTTTGTCTAATGTTATTTGGCTTTATTTTTAAAATGATGATGCTTCTTTTATGATACCTTGTGGTAGATGAAATTAAATGTTCTCATTCATTAACAAAGCAGGTTATGAAGGAAGAGAGGAATTGGAAAAACATGTAAAAGATAAACACTAGACAAGATGTACAAACAAAATGGGGGGAAAGTATAGATTACACAAATGAATATGTTCATGTTGTTTTCTGACATGTGTCCAAACATAAAGAGAAAAATAATAATTCTTTAGTTTACTGTGGACCCTATTTAAAAGAAAATAGCATTGAGGTTGTTGTCCTAGTAAGATACATCAGAAAGATGTGTCACTGCATGTTTTTTTAACTTGATAAGAAAAAAAATGTGAGAAAATGTCAGTGATGAAATGAAACCTGAACTTCTGCGATGAAAGTAAATTTGATCCTCTGAATGAACAGACATCGTGTTTGACTAGAAATGATCGTGTCTCCAATTTCTTGTCAAACATGTTAGTTTCTTACTGTCAGAAGATGCTGTTCCATTTCTGATATTTCAGAATCAGTCTTTTACTATTACAAAGCTGGTGCCGTTGGCTGTCAGGCTTTTACAGTTTCAATTGGCAGACTTATCTGTCTTCAGCAGGATTAGACAGAAATATGTCTCATTCAGATGGTGCTCCTGCCTAAGGCTGCACCAGCCCCAGGAAATTTGAGTACATTAGCTTCAAAGGACCTGACTGCCACCCCTCCTGACAGCACACTCAGGGAAGGATCTTCCAATCTCCTTGAGCTGTTTTCTCTGCATTTTAAATCTCTATTCTTTGTATTACATGCAAAGCTTGGTTATTGTTATGTCTTTATTTTTTTAATACTCATTTTACATAAAGAGGGCAAAACCATGAGTTTTTTCCTCAATTAGTAGTAAGGTCGTTTCTGACAAATGGCATCAGAACTAAGAGACAGAAGCTAGACAACAGTGCAACAAAGATGAAATCAAGATAAAAGCAAGAGCAGACAGGGACAATATGCTAAGACAACAGCTGATTTAATGAGAATTTTGTCCCAAATGACCGAATGCTCTAATTCTTAAATCTAGTTAAAATTGATCCTTCACATTAAGAAGAAATAAATTCTATTTTTCTACTTTTTAAAAATTTTTTTTTAGCATTCACACTTTTCAATGTGTAGGGAACAAAAGGATTTGTCCATTGATTTTTCATTTGGGAGTTTCACTTTAGCTCATTTCTTAAAGTGTAAAAATAGAGCTTCCTGACTTCTCTCTCTTGCTATTGTCCCTCCCCTACAATATAATGACCAGAACCCAAGACTTATTTGGGGAGTTGATAGGAATGGTCACACTTTTGCCTTTGATCATTGTTAATGGAGTGTGATTGATGGAATCTGCTGGATTGGAACCTCATGTAGAAATTTCTGAAAACCCAAGTTTGTTTGTATTTTTGATATTGTGCACTTCAGGTGATCAGTTCCCAAAAGCTGCATATGCATACACATACAGGAGTACTTCTTTTGAGGAAAAATATGACTATTTGATATAATACAATATGTAATAAAAATGAATATATATGCAATGAAACAGATACCTACAGAAATGATGCCCACAGAAAAGAAATAGAAGACATTTGTGTAATTTGACTGTTACTGGAGTTTAGGGTATCTGGTATCAGATCTCTCAGACTCAGTCAATCTTAACCAGTAATGCATCAATAATACTCTCTAAACAGGACCCAAGGAAAAGATGATCCAAGTAAAAGAGTTAGATAAGGAGCCAATTATTCTTCACAGCTTGGATTTTCTAAGTTAATAATTTGGTTTGGTGGTGGTGGTGGTGGTTTCTTTCTTTTTGGAGGTAGGGAGGAAGAAGCATATGATTCTAATGATCACTTTAAATTCCCATGATATATGAATTCCTAAAGATAGGATGTAATTATCTCATTTTTAACAGATTCACTATAACAGGTTTAGTCCCAGATCTTCCTGATTCTACTCCTGGCTTTCTATCCACTGTCCCACCGAGCTGCCCACAAATCTAGTTTTTAAAGAGGTAATCTAATTTCTTAGACAATAGACTAATGTGTATACTGTCCTAGCATGTGCCAGCATATTCAGTTCCTTCTCTAGGCACATCTATGCTCACAACTTATTGGGACACTTTTTTTTCCTGAAATATGTTGAGTATGTTGTTCTAAGCTAAAGCAAATAGAATAAAGCAGAGTTATTACTCCATGTAACTATGCCACAAAGAGCTAAAAGATGACCCGATATCAGTTGTAATCATGACTTATGACATTGCTAGATGTGGCTAAGCATCTAAGCTCCTTAGCATGCAGCTAAACTACTCTTATGTTAAGCAGTTGCTTTTTGGAAAGTCATGAAAGTCTTTGTGACATGTCTGAATCCTGAATTGGCCCAAGGGGGATATTTTGAGGTAAAACAAAATATTAGAGAAATGTTCTCACAAAAGTGGTGACATGGCTCTTCTTTAGCTAGTATTGTTATCTTTTCTATAAAATGGGCAGTACTCACTATGTTAAAATTTTGTCTATTATTCCACTTGGACAGAATGAAGACACATGTCATAAATTGAAAAGACTTGAATCTAGGGTGAAAGGAAACTGGAGCTGAAGGCAGAGTGAGGGAAGAGGAAACTTTGCATGGTAAATTTATAACTTGAGAGAATATAAACTATACAAGGTCCACTTTTGTCTCCCTCTTTCCAGGCTAAATTAGGGTAGTCCTTGGGTAGCCATTTAACTGATCTGTGGAGAAAATTCAATTTAATAAAGATTTTAAATGCATACTCTGTGCCAGACACTGTGGTATGCAATGGTATATCATGGTAAAAATGAAATTATCTTGACTCTAGGAAAACGGTCGGCAACCTTTTTGGCCGTGAGAGCCATAAACACCTGCGGAAGGAGGAGGATGGAGGCAGAAGGTACTGGAATATGGGGCGGGGGCTGAAGGGCCCCCTGGGGCACATCCTGGGGCTCTGCCTGGACTACCTGGTGGGGAGGTGGAGCCAGATATGGTTTGAGAGCCATACGTTGCCAACCCCTGCTCTAGGAGCTTACATGTTACTGATAAGAAATTACATGTATGCAGAAAGTGAAATGAAGAACATAGAGAATGTAATCTGCACGTAAACAATAATACTTGAGGGGTTTCAGTTAAATTTCTTGCAAGAAGTGGCACATGAACTGAGTTTTAAAGGAAGCTGGTGATTTTGTTAGATATGAATCAGGAAGGAACACATTAAAGATCTCAAAATCAGTCTGTGAGAAGGCAAGCAAACAGGTAGGAGAGATGATTCCATGAAGAGTCAAGTTTAGCTGAAAACTGTTATGTAAATCAATCCATAATCAAGCATTTGTCAAATGACATCTATGTGTCAAACATTGTGCTAGAAACTTGTAATAAAATGCCCTAAATGAAATATTTATTTTTCTCCAGGTCCCTTTAAACTCGAATTCTCCATAATCATCTCTCTTTAATTGACTAAGACATTCACCTCTGGGCATATATAACTTAACTTAATTTCCCTAGGAAACCCACCACCTTCCCTGTCTCTCCATGACTCTAATCCTCAGGTATCTCTATTCCTTTCTCTTAATAAATTTGTCTTAAAGTCTTGGAATTATCTATGGCTTTTCCTTCATTTTCTACTGGGTATTTAATCAGTTACTTAAGTTTGCCAACACTTTTTATGTGAGGTCTCCCATTTGTGGTTCTCCATGCCTTTTATAACTTTAATATGGCATCCCTACTCTCCCTCACTGTGGACTATTCCAACATTTTCCCCCTGTCTCTGATGTTAGATCAGCATTTCTGTCTTACCATAGATCCACTAGCTCATACATAAAACTGACATTTTAGTCAAAAGTCTTTTCATCCCCTAAGCAAACAAAATCACAGAATTTTGAATTCGAGGTAAAGCCTAAAGATCTTCTAACCTAACCCATTCCTGATCTGAGATAACACAAGATCCCCTCCACAGCTTTACTGACAAGTGACCAGCCACTTTTTACAGAATTCTAGGGAGTGGATACCCTTTATTTCTTGAGGCAACCTATTATATTCTTGAATAGATCAAATTATTTAAAATATTTTCTATCCGGAATTGACATGTTTCTTTCTGAAACTTCTATTCACTGATCACATTTCTGTCCTTTTGGCTTGACAAGCAAGTCTCATATCTCTCCCATAGGAAAACACTCTAAATACTTGGAGACAACAATCACATCTTCTTGAAGTCGTTGTTTCTCTAGGTTAAACTTAACCTAAATCCTAAAACTAACCTTTGCGTGCTATAGTCTCCTGTTTCCCTGATCACCCTGATCATCCTCAGAAAATAGTCCAGTTTGTCAATATCCTTCCTAAACCTTGGAGGGTAATTGTCCAGAGTTGAAAAAAAAATCTCTATATGTGGTATGTGAATAAGCTTTCCAAGAAAGACTAAAGCACCATTATTTTTCTTTCTTATTCTGTGAATTTTGACTTAAAAATAAATAATGTAGGGGGCAGCTGGGTAGCTCAGTGGATTGAGAGCCAGGCCTAGAGATGGAAGGTCCTAGGTTCAAGTCTGGCCTCAGACACTTCTCAGCTGTGTGACCCTGGGCAAGTCACTTGACCCCCATTGCATCCTACCCTTACCACTCTTCTGCCTTGGAGCCAATACTGAGTATTGGCTCCAAGACAGAAGGTAAGGGTTTTAAAAATAAATAAATAAATAAATGATGTAGCTTATGATGGTTTTATACACATTCTTACTAACTGCCTTTGTTCATGCTGCTTATATCCTGCTCTGCCTTTCTTCTCCCTCCACCCCAATACAAAATATATGACTCTCTATCTCAGTTTTACTCTTAGTTCAAAGCTCAACTTGACTCCTTTTACAAGATGCCGTCTTCAGGGCTTCTTCATCAGATCATTGTCTTCTCTCTATCCATTTAACTTCTTCTACATAGCACTCAATTTTCATCTTGTATAAAGTAGCTCACATTTTTGTTATCTTTTTATGTATATTTTATCTTCCCTGCAGTTGACTGTATGATCCTTTGGGGGAAGAATCTATACTATATACCTGTTTTAACCATTTGGTCAAAGTTACAAAAAAGCTAAGAGTAGGAGAGGCTATTGGTAATTTTTTTTCCTTTTTGGCTTTTGGGGGTGATGACAGAACTTGCAGAGAAGTAGAGAGCTCCTATAATTGTGGGAAAATTCACAAGTTCTAAGCATTTCCCTGTCTTCCTCCCAATAACTACTAATATTAGAAATCTCTCATGTTCCATTTTCCAGATATTAATCCAGAAAGTAATATGTATAAGCCAAGTATTATTCTATACTCATACATAGAATGTGATATTTGCAAAACAATAGTGACCAGAAAATTGTGAACTCTGCAAAACAATGTGTTTCTTTGCCCCTCAGACTTTCAAAAATTATGAAAGAATAAGATTATGAAAAGTAATTGTATAATTGACTCAAGGGCACAAGGTGTAAATTTTAGGCAACCAATTCATTTTCTAAACCCCTAATTCTTCTGAGGAAATAAGTTGTCTTTTAAATTCTTCCTTGTATAAACTTATGCATTCACAGCAATTGACATTCATTTTTATATATTTTTATTTTAAAAATTGAATTCCAAATTCTCTCCTTTCCTCCCAACCTTTTTCCTTCACCCATTGAGAAGGCAAGCAATATGAGCATTATGTGTCATTATTTTATCATATATTGGTATTATATATCATTCACAAAAATTTAAACATTATCTCTAGCCATGTTTTCTAGCTTCATGGCTGCTCACTGCATGAATATGCTTGCTTCTGAGCAGGGATTTTAAAAGCAGCACGTCCTCCGAAGCAGTCAAGGTCAGAGACACTCTACCCTTGCCTGCTGTATCAAGTCAGAGTAATAAAACAGGTAATACTCTTACTCAATTGAGGTGCAGATCTCATTTCTGCTGAACATCTGTGCAGTCTGAATGCCCATATTATACCCTAAACACCTATTTTTTGGTAATATTATTGACTTCACTTTTTTTGCATTTTTATTTACACTGATATGACTCAACTGGGATTGGCTGTAGTTGAGTTGTGCATAATTTTCAATGACATAAAATGCAAGACAAACCATTTTACTATTAGGGAAATGTCAGTTTTAAGCAATGAAACTGTAGATAAAAAGCAACTTACAGTCTTGCTAACTGCTACAGCCTGAGACCCTCCCATATTTGGAGAATGCCATTACTTACTGCAAAGAGAACCCATGCAACTTATTGGAAGTCGATTAATTAATTTATGAGACAGGACTTCAGAACTAGGTTTCCCTATTCATCGTCAGTCTGGTTTTAGTTTCACTGCAAAGCTGACTTAGGCAAGAGACCAATAGGAATTTAAGTGAATGGGGAAAAGCTGTGAATGATATGCTCTCCTAAGCACATATCACAATCTTCTAACGTATTGGTGTTCCAGTTTGCAGAGAAATAACCTTCTGTCTCAGCCCTGTACACAGGCTGCAACTTGGCCCACAAAATGAAAAAGACTGTGGCACCAATGAGTTTTTTATTCTTTTCAGTTTTCTAAACAACTTTTGAAACAAAAATTTTATTTTAGTAATGGGGGAGAAAACTGAAACCAGTGACACGATTTGGTTTTCTCACCTCATTCTTTTGGATTCCCCAGTTTCTTTAGGGTTCAACTGATATTCCACCTTCTTCAGGAAACCTAACTTGATCCTATCAGTTTGTTTATTTGCTTGTTTTTCACACTCTCTCCCTTCTTAAGGTACTGTGTTGTTGCTTTTCTATTTACTTGATTGACTAGATAAACTCTAAGACCCTTCTGGGCAGGTAGGTGGTACAATGGATACAGTGCAGGGATTGAAATCATCTTCTTTAGTTCAAATCTAGTCTGAGACACTTATTAGTTGTTTGACCCCTGGCAAATCACTTAACCTTATGTGCTTCAGTTTCCTCATTTGCAAAATGACCTGGAGGAGGAAGTGGAAAACCACTCCAGTAGCTTTGCCAAGAAAACTTGAAATGGGGTCCTGAAGAATCAGATATGACAGAAACAACTGAATGAAAGTCTTCTTTATCTATGATTTTGCCCTATTGTACAATAGAAGTCCCTTGAAAGTGACTTTTTTAAAGTGAATTTCCCCTTGGATTTCTATGTCTATATCTCTAGAGCCTATCACTATGTCTTGCATATAGTAGATGGCTAATATATATATATATATATATATACATATATATATATATTGAAATGAATTAAGTTGCTGATTACAGACCTTTAAAGACCTTGGGGATCAGTTAGCTATTTCCTATCTGATCAAATTGTTATCAGTTAAGGAGCATCCCCAGAAACCAATCAATGGCCAATCATATCTTTAGATGTCCAATTAGATATTTTCTCCCATTGGGCTATGCTGCATGTCTATAACCAAAGGGAAGACACTTTGAAAGTAGGTTAATAAAAACATTACAGTAACAACAATAATAAAACAACTATCATTTATATAGCACTTACTTTGAGAGAGGCACTTTGCTGAGCACTTTACAAAAATTATCGCATTTCATTCTCACAACACTGGGATGCAAGTGCTTTATCATCATCATTTTACAGATGAGGAAATTTAGGTAAATAGACATGAAGTGAATTGCCCTAGGTCACACAGCTAATAAATGTCTAAGGTTTGATCGCAACTCACATTTTCTTGACTCCAGATAAAGTACTTTATCCACCACATCACTAGCTGCCTGTATATCCCTATATGTTAACATTGTTGTTACCTCTAATTTGGATTTGAGCGTTATTTAATTTTTATTACAAAAATCTTAAGTAAGCAGTGTTTTTGCCTTTGACAACTTTCCTTTCCTAACTTTTGAAAATAAGGAATACCACTTGACCTAGGCCCTATACATCTGAACATTTTGTTTATTGTGTTTAACTCTAGTCACAGTTAGTGCCAATACTTCTGAATTGCTTTAAATAATTTTGTGTTCCTGTCTTCAAAAGGGCAAGTTATCCTTAGAGACTAATAGAGTCTCCATCAAAAAACAAAACCAACCAAAAATTCTTAAAATCCAAGTCAGATATGGAATACATTGAAATAGGGGAAAAAAAATCATGCTATTGGATTCCAATTTGACTTGTGGCTGAATTGTACTGATTATTCATAGAATATAACAATTCATTGTAAATTTAAGTCTGACGTGTATATGACCACTGAAACTTAGTTGATTAGATCTAGTGTTTCATAGAAGACATATTCTTGGAAATAGATGCAAAGAATTTTAATGATAAAAAAGTTCTTATTTCCTATTAATTTCACATCAAGGATTAATTGTCAGATTATGGTTGGGCAAAGGGTTTGTGAAATTTTAGCATACAGGATTGGTGGTTTAATGATAGTTGCCTTGAATAGTACTTGATATTTAAAAAATTCTATATTCTACAGTGAAGTACTTCAATTTCATAGGATGCTGGCATTTGCCAAATCAAAATTCAGTGAAATGTATTCATGCAGATATATTTCAAATATTGTTTCTTAGTCATTTTTTATCCTTCTATTTCTCTCCATCCTGATAGATGACTTTTAATTGGTTGTGGTATGGTTACTTGTTCGAGTCTCATCTAGAGGATTTAGGATTTCAGGTAGAAATAAGTTGATCTTTATTGAGCTATTATACTTTGTTTTGCCTTATTGAATGGCACTACATTGAGGTAGAAAGGGAAGCAAAAGGAAGACGTATTTAAGTGACTAATTTTTTTTTAAAATCTCAAACTCAGATGTTTGAAATAGTCAAGCTTTGAGAGCAAAGAGCATAATATAACTTTTTGTTTTCTAGTGTTGTTGATGCCTGAAACTGAGTATACACCATGAGTAGTTCATTCATCCTCAACACAGATTTTTTTCAATGTCGTATTAATAAAATGTATATTCTTAATATTAAAAGGAATTTTATAGCCTACTAAGAGCCAGGTACCATATTAACTATTGGATATACAGAGAGTTAGTCAAAGATTCATAGAGAAGTTGAAACATGAGCTGAACCCTGAAGAGGGCTTAGAGCAGCAGAGATTAAATAAATATTCTTTAATTTACTTGAAATATCCTAATTCTCAAATTCCACATAGGTAAGAAAGGGCAAATAAAAAAGCAACATGAACAGGAGAGTGTATTAGGAAATCAACAGCTATCAAAAATTCTCATGATATTCCTTCCTACCTTTAAAGGGATGCTATTTGATTGTGTGGTACCGTCCTGAAGCCTTTAGTAAGAAAATGTGTCATGGCATTGATTATTTAGCAAAGTATTTTAGTTTGTTGAGTATGTCCACCAAATGATGAACTCTACTTGATCCAACTGTTCTGGCCTTCTCAGGTACTCTTTGTCCTCCATACTTAGCAGTAGTTCTTTCCTAAGAAACTAGTGCCTATTATCCACAAGAAAAACTTACCCAGAAAATGCCTACATTACTCCTGTCCATATTGTTCAAGCCCATGGGATAGTGACTGTGTTTAAGTCACTTTGATTAACCTGTCAGTCAGATTTCAATTTAATCTTAAGAGATGAAATGGAATATTGTTCAAAATTTTAAATGGTGAAATTTGTGGTAAATATCTAGCACTGAGGCCCTGTCCAATGAACTACTTCTGTACACTAAGTCACGTCCCAATGTATTAAATATTTAGACAGTAAAGAGTGTTGTGGTCAAAGAAATTTTAATAATATGGAAAGCATTAAAAAGAATTTATAATCTTGAGCTTCTGGGTAAACTGTAAATGTTACTTATTCATGATAATATACAGCTTATAACAAGTAAATGGGATGATGATTTACCCACCCCAATTCACCTTTATAGGTTTAAAAAAAATGAGAGAATGAGCCGAAGATTTCCCCACACTTTTGACAGAGCAGCCACAGAAATTTTCATGGTTACAGCTTATACTGGTCAATCTGGTCCATGTTACAACATCTATTGCCCTACAGTATTATATATTTAGAGATGGAAGAGTCCTTAGGATAATCTCTTTATTTTACAGATGAAGAAATTGAGACTCCAGCAAGTTAACTTAATTGTCCACAATAAAACAGAGAATAAGTGTCTGAGGTGAGATTTGAAACTATATCTTCTGACTCCAGGGGCAGTTCTGTTACCAATATACTATAGGATCCTTCACTTGAAAGTGACTCCTGCTTGCAGTAGCCTCCTCTTCATCTGACTGAGGCTTGGTGGTGATGTTATAAACATTCTATGTGATTCTAGTTCATCTTAATTCATTCTATTTCTCTTCTCTCCTGGAAACTAAAATGACAAATTCACAGAGAAGATAGAAAATGAGGAGGTTGCCAAAAATACTAACAGTGTCTCATTTGTCTTGGAGATAGACATTTTTTTCTCTCTCTCTCTAGTCTGCCCTTGGGAAAACACAATGAGAAGAGCTGTTTTCTCTCCAATCTAGAAGGAGCTTGGTTGGTCTCATTTCTGGTGAGCTGTCTCACAAATTCTGGTCTATTGCCTTTTGTGGAAGATTTACTGAATACCAGGAGACTAAAAAAGGTGAAGCAATGGCACTGAACTGGGTTATAGTAGTAATTTATTTACTCAAGTAGCTTATCTGTATTTAAAAAGTTAGACGGAAATGGTGTGAAAGGTGGAGAAGATTGAAGTTTTTGTGGAGGAACTGCAATTGAATTCACTGAATCTAGTTTAAAAAAATGTAGAAGCTATAGTGAGAATAAAAGTATCATGAAAGAGTAAAGAGTATATTTTTTCTTTATTTGTTCATTTGTTTTTTACCTTCTGGTAAAAAGGTATTCTAGCTGTTGAACAATACCAGACATTTATATAGCCCTTGACATAATTATTTCATTTTAGCCTGAAAATAGCACTGTATGGTAGGTGCCACAGTTATTGCAATTGTATCAGATAATGCAAATAGTATAAGAAAGATGTGAGGACATACTTATTTTCATACATATGATACATGTCAAAGTCAGGATTTAGAAACAAGATTTTCTTAGGTCAAGTGTAATATTCTTCATTCTATATTATTGTAACTTTTTGATATGTCCAATTTACTAAAGAGCCAACTCAGTTTATAGATTGCATAAACTTAAGGATTAAGAAGATTTGCTAAAGGATTTTTGTATAAATTGTTGATAAACTAAGATCTAAATCCATTTTTCAAGGAGTCAAGAATAATGTCAAAGGGATAACAGTACTGCAAGCTTACAGACATCTTTTTATCCTGGTTTCCTATAGTCATCCTCTAAGGGAAAAAAAATCCTATGGAGAAGATTCCTACTATTCATCCCCTGACCAGACACCGACACTAGTCTCTAACTAGCTGCTACTAATGGGGAGGTAAAACTAATAACCTTGGAAAGACTGATGCCAACCAATGTCTTGTTCCCATGTCTGTGGTTCAGGAGAGAGAGCCTTACAGAGATACTATCTATAAAATTTTAAAAGTATAGGACATTATCTGTTAATAATGTATATAATGCCCTTTTTGTAATTGTGACATTTGTTCTTTTCTGTTGGTAGATAGATATATTTTAAATAAGGCTTAACAATTTCTTGTTGTTGTTGTTCAATAGTTTGGGCCACATCTGACTCTTAGTGACCCCTGTGGAGTTTTCTTCCCAAATACATAGATGTGGTTTCTGCCATTTCCTTCTCTAGTTCATTTTACAGATGAGGGAACTGAGGCCAGCAGGCTTAAGTGACTTGCACAATGTACCAAAGCTAGTAAATGTCTATGGTCATATTTGAAATCCAGGTTTTCCTGATTCCAGGCCTAATGATCTATCCTCTGTACCATCTAGCTGCCATAAACAATTTAGATATATTTATTGATTTTTGAACCATAGTAGTTTATAAATGTGTTATTTGAAAATGCAGATTTAAAGACACATAATCAAATAGTTCAATATCATCAATAGACATGGTTTTATCAAAAGAAATCAGATTGGTGAAGATTCACTAATATTTGCTTGTCTCTGCACCCCAAGTATCAGTGGGACTTTTTAGCTGATTGATGAGTGATAAGATTTATTTGTGTTTTTAAAACTTAATCCTTCAGAGCAGAAACTCTTGTTTTTCTGTTTTTATCCCAAAACAGAACATAATGCTTTTCATGTAGTCATATAATACATGCTCTCATTTTCATTCATATCTATAATCCTTGAACTTCTGAAGCCAATTTAAAGTTAAATCAGAAATAGATATAGCTAAGCATTATTTAGCTATACTTGACATTTGTTTTGGAACTCACTTAACCTCAGAGGTAGAGCCAGGAGAAGATAAACTGAGACTGACTAGAGAACCAGCTTTTCATGGTCTGTGTTTAGTACCCAAAGGCCAGCCTAATTTATATTCCAAATTCCACACTAAAAGTGTGTCTGTTCTTGCAGGGTCAGAAGTAAGGGATAGATCATTTAGTGAAGAAAAGAATTTAGAGAAGTGAGCTTGAAGTTACCCAGCCAGAAAAGCAGGTTCCAGGGATGGAACAATAGATTTTCCTGAGTTAGGATGGGTTCCTTGGAGACCCAAGTCTTCTTGTGAAGTTCTGTCATGCTTCTTTGGAAAATCCCAATTCATTAGGAAATTCTTACAATTTATGATAGTTATGTGGTTAAGAGAATTTTGTTAAGCAGAGATATTGGCAAGATGACAATCTGCTATGAGACTTGTCTTACAGACTTTTCTTTGAAGCATCAGAATCTGAGACTCACCATAGGTAGGAGTTCACATCAGAACCATTGTTTGGGATAGTTTCTCACAAAACTCTAGAGGCGTTTAGTAGATACAGCATAAATTTGAAGTCATGAGGAAACAAGGTCCATGTTCCTTCTCAGAAAACAAAACAAAACATACTGATGGACAAGTAACAACTTCTTATTCTCAGCTTCCTTATCTTTTTAATGATGACAATAGTACAGAGAATACCTATCCCAAAGGGTCTATTATGATGATTAAGAGAAAGGTGTGTAAAATGATTTGTAAGTCATCAATCAAATATAAATATCACCTATTGTTATATGCACAATACAATTTGTACATCTCCAAAAAGGTTATTCCATGTTCTTGTTTCCCTGGGAGCAATTAAAAATCAGAATCTTATTTCTCTTCACCCCCCCCCCAATATTTAAACCTTGTATTTAAGCCAAACTGGAATCAGATATGCATCATGATTTTTTATACTTTGGAAATATGTTCATATTCTTTCTTCTAGAATAACTCAATAATATATACTGAATTCCTATGCACACAAACATTTTTAATCTTTCAATAGCAATCTAAAAATCACTTTCTTCATTAAGACTTCACTGATATCTCCAAGAAGGCATGTATCACTATATGTATTTTGTTTTATATTAACCTTTTTAAAAAATCATTGAACTCTGGAGTGTATACCTCGTAGTGAGACATCTAGTCAAAATGTATGTGTATTTTAGTCATTTTCTTACCAAGATTCCAAATTGCTTTCCAGAAAGGTGGTACTAATTCACTCTTTTGATCCTTTCTGTATATTTATGATCCAATTTAATTTATCCTTTGGCATGTCCTTCAAACTATCAATTGATGTCTCAATATGAACTTCTAAGTACATTTTTGTCCCTTTAGGTCTTAAATATTATGGAATTTTTTTAGAGTGGGTGGATGCATACACATTTGTATATTTGCTACTCATTCTAATATTATAGGGAAGGTCTAACAAAATTTTAGCAAAAACTGAATCTTCTATCTCAATAGAGTTAATTAGGTAGGAGGCTTTAATGTAATTCAGGGATAGAGGTGAAGACAGGCATGCATCAATGGGCTGGTAGCAGTGGAGAGTTTTTTTGCATATTTCTTTTATTCCAAAATTATATGTTATATTACTTGAGAGCAGAGAATATTGTCTTATTATTGATTATCTTGTTAGAATCTATATTCTCTGGAGAAATTTTGCTGCACTCAACCCTACATAATTCCTGATGACAGCTTTCTTGTGAGGGGAAATGGAGGAAGAAAGGATATTATTTTAGTCTGATTTGTTAGAATGCTATAAGCCAGGTGAGGGACTTACCACTTAATCCTTTTTCCTTCCTTCCTTCCTTCCTTCCTTCCTTCCTTCCTTCCTTCCTTCCTTCCTTCCTTCCTTCCTTCCTTCCTTCCTTCCTTCCTTCCTCCCT